>NW_027272166.1:235000-264753 GCF_040938485.1 Diadema antillarum | reverse complement strand
GGCTCTCTGCGTGCGTGCAATGGAGCAAATCGTATGGATCCAACATTGCACGGATGATAACGTCATAGTGAAATGGGACGTATGATCAATGTCAAACAAATGACAAGGATCTATTCAGGCATTATATGATATACAAACAATGAATTTTTATGAGCGCAATGGACAGAATATTTCATGAGGTGAAAGATGAAATGATGCATTCACAAGGCTATCATAAAAATACTAAGTTGTTTACATCATACTTAGAATTTAGCAGCAACTTTCTATATCAACAGTCACACAACCAATTCTGTATTATCTACAAAATGGTAAGCAACACACAATTGTCAAGTACAAGAAGGAAAGTTTAATAAAGACACTTTATTAACTAATACAGTATGATACAGGTTTGTATAAACATGTGCATATTCAATATACAACTGTACATGTTACTCAACAAAAATATACATACAAAATGTTTACGAGTCAAACCAAATCAAGTCTTGAATTTCAAAATGCATACAGTTATTGCTTTCACAGAGGGAGCAGGGAATAAAAATGAAAGCTCTTGATGATTTTTATATAGACCGAGCATATCACATCCACAATTTGCAAAAATAGAATTCCCGTGATTTCCGCATATTTATTAAATTCATTTTTTCTACTTTAGGATCAGCCTACGCTTTTTAGTCAGTACTAGCAGCATGCAGACGTACATTTGTCCTACAACAGTGCATATTTGATAAGCCCAAGATACACGACTTAATATGGATAGAAATTGACAAAAATTCAACATTACATGTATGTATAAACCCTCTTGATGAGCAATACAATAAAGTATGCAATAGATACACACTTTGGGCCCAGAATATTTTTGTTGCAGGCGTCTTCAATTACCTATTTCAACATTTAGCATCAAAAGAGGCAAGCTGCTATCTCTGAAGTACTGCCTGTTTGCTTTTAGTCCAAAGACACTTATATAAATAAATCAAACTGGCCTTGGTTGTGCACAAAAATATTAACTCATAGAGACAAAAATAACAAAAATGCTTTCATTGCACATGGACATGCTATAGTTGTAGATTGGGTGGACTCTTCATCTGAGTGATTAAAGACACTTGAGCAAAGTTATCACAAAGGCGAGATCTAAACCGATAATAAATTGTCCCCAAATGCCCCCCTGATAACGTGCACTTTGTCCCCTTTAAGTTTGTGCCGGCCATCAGATAACAGATGACCCAAGATGGACTAAGTAGCCTACTCACAGAATAAGTAAAGTACCAATGCATCTTCAATCTGCATGCTATTTTCTTACATCTTTTACTTTAAATACAGGCAGTGAAAGATTATTCCTAGTCCCTATGGTGGACTGTCTTCTTTTTCAATCAACTTTATCAATGCCAGCAAAACTTGACTGCCAGGTAACATCAGAAAGTTGTAACAGTGCAGCAGATGCACTTTACACACACTCTTTAGAAAGGTCTGTATGCTAACCACAGGGAGAAAAATGTACCTACAACCCAGTGCAGTATCAGTCATATGCAATATATATCATTCATATGTACACTTTACAAGTGCAAAATGCCTTGTACAAATCAGAGTTGCATTGATGGATGCATTGCATGCAATTAGGGAGATTTCTTTTTTACTCAAAATAATCATAATATACAGGTTTGTAGTGAAGTTCATACATGACTAACAGTCATAGTGAATTTATTAAGGGCTGCCTATTAGGCTTGCTTTCATATCTATGTCAATGCAATATTTTTCTTTACTTGGGTGGAATTCGGAAGCATTACTGTAAGATGGACAATGTAAATTCATTGCAAAATTCTATGAGACAATGGGGGTGGGGAGCAAGGAAACCTCTGTGCAGTGTGAAATATAGCGACAGTGACAGCTCCTTCATATGTTTGCTCAACATAAAGTCAATGACTGCACTCTGCTTCCTAGTTGATATACCAAGTTACAAAAAGCCAAATATGCTGTTTGGATAGTTTTAACCCAGTACAGTAGAACCTCGTTATAAAGCGGTCAGATGTAACATATAATCCTCTTTGTATGATGAGGCTATTTTGCAGGTCCCAGACCCCTTTATTTCTTTGTTTTTGTACCCTGATATAGTGAGAAAACTAATAGAGCAAGATAACTGTCATGGTTTCTAGGTCCCCCTTGTATCACCAAACAAAAAAAAAAAACAAAAAAACATAGGGCTACCACAACGCTGCATCATGTTTTGTTTTGTTTTGTTTTTTTGTTTTTTTTTTTGGGGGGGGGGGTTTATCTTGAGAAAAAAAATGTCGCTCAAGATAATCAGACGTACGACAGTATGCAACTAGAAATATCACTGAAGGTGATTAATACCCCCGCCCCGTGACGACAGTCTTACCCAAGGAATGATCTTTCCTAGATCTTCTGCCATTTAAATGCCGTTACCATGGCAACGCAGCTTCCGACACGTCCAAAAAATATGTCTTGCACATCTTCCCACCAAGACCAATGTGTGTGCCACATTTCATGAGCTTCAGTCGAATACAGAGGAAGTAGTTCAATCCGGAAGATCTTTCCTTGATCTTCTGCCATTTATATGCCGTTACCATGGCAACGCAGCTTCCGACACGTCCGAAAAATATGTCTTCCACATCTTCCCACCACGATCAAGGTGTGTGCCACATTTCATAAGCTTTGGTCAAAAAACTGAGGAAGTAGTTAAATCTGCAAGATCTTTCCTTGATCTTCTGCCATTAATATGCCGTTACCATGGCAACGTACTTTCGGGTACTGTCAAAAAATGCGTCTTGCACATCTACAACCAAAGGCACACATCTGTACCAAGTTTCATGGAAATTGGGCAAAAACTGAGGAAGTAGTTTGCAACACAAAATTTTCCATCATTTTGGCTCATAATCTGTGAGCTGTTACCATGGCAACATACTTTTTGTCACTGTCAAGAAATGTGTCATGCTGACCTATATCCTAAGACAAACATTCAATATGAATTCCATGAGAATTGGAAGAACACTGATGAAGCAGTTTTGCCATGAAGCATTTTGCCCTATATTTTACCAATAACATGCCGTTACCATGGCAATGCACTTTTTGCCACTGCGGAAATATGTGTCTTGCACATTAACATATTCAGATGAACATCTGTACCTAATTTCATAAAAATTGATCAAAAACTGTGGGAGGAGTTCCCGACGCAAGATTTGTACCCATTTTTGCCCATAATATGCCGTTACCATGGCAACGTACTTTTGGGTACTGTCAAAAAATATGTCTTGCACATCTACAACCCAAGGCACACATCTGTGCCAAGTTTTATGGGAATCGGTTGAAAACTGAGGAAGTAGTTCGCGACGCAAGATTTGCAACGGACCGACCGCCCGCCCGACCGCCCGACCGACCGCCCGACCGCCCGACCGACCGCCCGACCGCCCGACCGTCCGCTGATTCCTATATACCCCCTTCAAACTTCGTTTGGCGGGGGTATAATAAAATCATACACATACAAAGTACACATGGATAATTTTCCTTTCATCCACAGCAAATGTACTGAATGCAAGCAAAAACAACACTAAGAAATTTTATGGGCAAAATGGTGATTCCAGGTTTTTGCATTTGACAGTGTGTAAGACAGTCAAAAGGAATGCATACAACTAGCGTCCTCAGCTTCCTACACCCTATGTGAAAAAAGCACTCCATGGATATCTTGTACATTGGGATGGAGTTTGTGCAAATATTAACCAGCTTTGAGGGTCATTGAATTATGGTAAGCAGAAGCACAAACACACAAACACAACACCTCTCAAATTTATATGTAGAGTAATGTCCAATTACATGCACATTGCCACTTGGAGTTATAAATTGCAGCTGCCATTGAACACTAAAATGCCTTCACACATTATACAAACACATTGCAATTGTCACAAGCCACAACATACACTCCACACTAGCCATGTTGCAAGAGAGTCACTCCCGCTCCACAACTCCACAACTCCATAGCTCCACCGCGTACGCATAGTTTATACAATGTTAACATAATTGCATAATCATACATATTCATAAATTAAGCTCACTAATATGATATGCTAGGTCATAGAGCTCCACTGCTCCACAATTCATTATTGCTATTGCCACACCCATTCACAGACTATTATATCTCACACTCATACATAATGCATGTACATTTACATAAATACATGTGACTCTCTCGCAACATGGCTAGTGTGGAGTGTATGTTGTGGAGTCTATCATTTTTGCACGTAAGTTGATGCGAATATAATTATGCAAATATAACAGTAAGGTGCGAAGAAATGAACATTATCAATAATGAATTGTGGAGCTGTGGAGCTTCAAATTGGCCTAACATATGAATATGAAAGAGCTTAAACCATGAATATGTATGATTATGTATTTATGTAAATATGATTTGTTTATGCGTGTGCGGAGGTGTGGATGGTGACTCTTTGCAACCGATGACATGGCTTGTGTGGAGTGTTTGTTGTGGAGTCGTGTGATTTTACACGATGAATATTTTATTAATTCTAGGTAAACAGACATTAAAAAAAAAAAAGAAATTTGCATGCGTTACATGCACAGATTTAAAACAGCGAAATGACGAAATGACGAAATGACGAAATGACGAAATGACTGTGTCCATAAAGACCGTCATATTGTACATATATCCACCACTTCGACGTTTCGTCGATTCGTCATTTTGTCATTTCGTCATTTCGTCATTTCGCTGTTTTAAATCTGTGCATGTAACGCATGCAAATTTCTTTTTTTTTTAATGTCTGTTTACCTAGAATTAATAAAATATTCATCGTGTAAAATCACACGACTCCACAACAAACACTCCACACAAGCCATGTCATCGGTTGCAAAGAGTCACCATCCACACCTCCGCACACGCATAAACAAATCATATTTACATAAATACATAATCATACATATTCATGGTTTAAGCTCTTTCATATTCATATGTTAGGCCAATTTGAAGCTCCACAGCTCCACAATTCATTATTGATAATGTTCATTTCTTCGCACCTTACTGTTATATTTGCATAATTATATTCGCATCAACTTACGTGCAAAAATGATAGACTCCACAACATACACTCCACACTAGCCATGTTGCGAGAGAGTCACATGTATTTATGTAAATGTACATGCATTATGTATGAGTGTGAGATATAATAGTCTGTGAATGGGTGTGGCAATAGCAATAATGAATTGTGGAGCAGTGGAGCTCTATGACCTAGCATATCATATTAGTGAGCTTAATTTATGAATATGTATGATTATGCAATTATGTTAACATTGTATAAACTATGCGTACGCGGTGGAGCTATGGAGTTGTGGAGTTGTGGAGCGGGAGTGACTCTCTTGCAACATGGCTAGTGTGGAGTGTATGTTGTGGAGTCTATGATTTTTTGCACGTATACAGTTGATGCGAATATAATTATGTAAATGCGTATAACAGTAAGGTGCGAAGAAATGAACATTATCAATAATAAATTGTGGAGCTGTGGAGCTTCAAGATGACCTAACGTATGAATATTAATGAGCTTAACAATGAATATGTATGAATATGCATTTATGTTAATATATGAATTATGTTTGGGCTAAGGAGCTGTGGAGCAATTTGCATGCGTTACATGCTTGAGATTGGTCAACGCAGTCTCTGGAATGTTCAAACGAGCCAGCGCACGAATAAAATGTTCACTACCAGTAGGAATATAACCACTTCGCTCTCTGAAAATGTCGTACATTAAGTCGCAAATGTTACTGCCAGGCACACTTTCCCCGCTCACAATCAGCTCCCCTTTGTCCGTCCATCCCACATCGTCGCACCTTTTCATCTTTTCCAGCAACTGCGAAGCTCTTTTCACAAAATTCTTAGGCACGTGCTGCAAGATGTCACGCTCCACTGCGTCCTCAGATTTTGGCGCGACCCTCTGTCCATGAGTTACTAGATGCGTGCTGTCATTGTCTCTTGAGCTGTCGCTAACGACTTCAATAGACAATGGCTTCTTAACGTTGTCCGTCGCTTTCAAAAACCGCTGTAAGTATTGCGAATACAACAACGCCTTGTCATACTCTGGTAGATCGGGCCTGTCCAACACCGAACGAATCTGATCGTCCAATTCGTTGATTCGCTGCTCTGTAGGTGATGAAGATTGACTTTTGAGAGAATGAAGCATAGTTTGTGGCACAAGCACCATCTTGCGCGCATTCTCCATTATCAACGCGGTACCTCTATACAGTGTCTACTTTGGCGATGCAAAGAGGTTAGAAGCGAGAGTTCCGAGTACAGGCGTGATCAACCTGGCAATGAGACCAATGAATCCTCCGCGTTGGTTTAAGATTCGTTTTCTCTCTGCCAGAGATGTACGACGATCCGCTAATTTACGGAGTTTTCGCTTGTGCTTAGTCAAAGTTTTCTTGTGGGATTGCGACAGCTTGACATTACCGCAGATCACGTTCAAAACACATTCACAGATGGCGTCAATGAAGTTCTTGTTAGCTGTCTTGATGAGAAGTTTCCGTTGATCAGGAGAGCAGTGTGCGAGGGTCTTGAGCAGGACTGCGTGGGTCTTCACTCGGCGCGACATTTTTAACTAATAAATGACTTAATACACGAACGCGACAATTTATATCTTAGGAACATATACATATTGAACTTCACCGGGAAATATTTTCGTTCTGAGACGAAATTCTTCCGGCGTGTCTGGTTTAAGGTCTACGAATAAATAACCCCATTTATCGGCTGTGGCGTCCATAAATGCCTCTTGAAAAAACTTTGTTTTCGAGGGATACATCTGTTTAGCTAAACAAGCAATTTGTTGTTTGTCTCTACAATTTTTGAATAAAGCGTAGTACTGCGTGTTTAATGAAATAGTCCTAGACTCCTTTCCACGATGAAAGAGATTTTGAGTGATATAAATAACGCTCGCGTTTCTATGATGACAACCTTTAGTAAACAAGGCGGCTACTCTCTTGTCATCACCAGCCACATCCATTAAATCATCGATGACAAATAACACTGGTCGGGAGGGGTCGGTCAAATCATTGAAATCTGCTGGTAAATTTTCATGAAATTCAATATTCGGAAAGGATCGTGTCATTGCCGCGTAACACGGTTGATACTCCCCGTAAAACCATATAATTTTGCGAGGAGGTTGATCGATCATTTCCGAGGCATTTTTCAGTAATCTTTTCACGAATTCGGTTTTCCCTGAAAAACTCGGTCCGACCACCATACATGAAAAACTATGTTTGAGTCGGGCATCCATTGTAATTAACGGCATCAAATAGTACAAATATAGCTATATGAATAACACAATAAGATATTAAGTTCTGTAAATGAAATTAGAGCAAATGTCAAACGAAGTAAGTGAACGGAATACTCTATCATACGTGAGATGTGGGTTCAGTTAAGTTTCTTAAAAGAATAAGACGACGATATGAAGCAAACTGTTAAAACTACGCGGTATATTCAAGAGCAACATAACGGTATAATGCGCTGCAATCATGCGCCCGCGAAAGAACTGACATCGGGGATAACGTCAGTTTTATTTAAGGAAAAATCAAACCCAACCGTTCCATTTGACAAATGGGCATCTCTAGTGAGCAAAGACTCGAGATAAAACAATAGAAAGAAGAGAAATACAAAAAGCGCCAAACAAAATACATTTGTACCAGCATTGGTACTTTTCAGTACATTTCTGAGCACTGTGGACATATATGATGCGCGCGACTTATCCATGATTTCCTAGCAACGACAATGCCAGCGGTAGGTACAGAGCTGATGAGAAAGTACCACCTTCTGCGACAATGTATAAACAGCGAATGATTGGCAATTAGACACATTGAGGTCTTTATAAGCGAGGAATGTCCGCGTGTCCATAAGGCAGTGTCGTGCCACCTGGTAATCTAACTCGTTTCGTGAAGACTACCCTGTAGTCTTTTTTTCTCTCGGAAGTGTACACGGACTTGCTTTTTACGTCTCTGAGAATTCTATTTTCCACAATAGTCTTCAGACATCCCGGTTCACCTTGTATCAATTCGCGCATAGAGTCATGGTTTATAACGAGGGAGTTTGCCTCGTTCAAGGTAAATCCACGCACCTTACACACGGTGTTGCCTTTGTTGGTGCGATAACTATAGTTCTTAGGACCACCGCAAAGCCAGGTTTGAATGAACTCGCCTTCACCAAGTTCATCCGTCAAGTCACCAACGAAATCGCCGGTTTTGGGGTCATGATGTTGTACTGTTGGGTCTGTTCTAAAGACTACACTATCAGTGTCGTAATACAAGACCCTATCGTTCAGCCTCTGCAAGACAGAATACAATTTCAGTCGCGCCAATGCCGTCGTGAAACTGGCTATTATGATATTTGTGTTGACGTTGTGGTCCACGAAGCCTTCGGCTTGATTGAAATGAATTTCTACCATGTCGTCGTTTAGAACGAGAATGTCTTGTAATTCGATAGTGCGATCCTTTAAGAAATCTAACAACTCAGCGCTGGTTTTGACAAAGCGCGTTTGTTTCAGATTTGGTCTCTCAGCAAATTTCCCCCACAGCACATTAACAATGCCCTTGGCAATGGCGCGTAAACCGGGGTTTTTCGCGATGTTTTTAGAGTCTAATTGAATTCCCTCATGGGCCAAATAATCTCGAATGTATTTTTCACGTTCTTCTTCAGTACTGGCATGGGCGGGGTAGCCTGAGGCTTCCTGCTTTATTTTCATAAAGCTGTCTATATACTGCGCAAACAGTCCTCCCGTTCTTGTTTTGGGATCGTACACTGTATACCTGTCAAAGTGCCATACTTCGATCATTCGGAGTTGCGTATACCCCATCTCTACAGCTTTTTTCAGTTCCTCCGATACCCACACGCCTTCTAACTCACGCTCCCTATCTGCGTGCTTGCAGGGCCCCTGATTCAAGGTGTCTGCACAGGTCCTGCATAGAGGGAAAGTAAGTTTACCCCCTGAGCGATGGGGGAGCACTGGATGAAACAGACGTCTAGGAGGTAATATTTTACATTTGACGAGTCCAAAAATTCGAGACAGTGAAGGGAAGTTAGAATAGATAATTCTGGGATGGCCGACAGGATATTTGCCGAACTTATTGATAAAGGGATAAAGACTGGTGAAATCATAGTAAAGGATTTTTTCTTCGGGCTTCGCCTCGTAGAAGAGCGAACACCCTCCAGTTCTCCCGCCATAGAACGAGTCACGTGGATTTAATTGTTGATTAAAAGCCATTTGAAGGTGTGCAATGTGTGGATGTACATCAGCCATTTGGCGCAATTGTTTCCATTCGCATTCCCAAATATAGTGTACAATATATCCATTCTCTTTGAGCGCATCAAGACGTTTCATGGATTCATTAAACAGTACACCCATTGCTTTGCCTAGCTTTGGGTTTTCGACACTGGGACCGTAACATTCGCGACACCCGTGATAAAAGCACCCGAGCTTTTGCGCAAGCGTCGGTCAGAGGACACGCCCCCATTTTTATGTATTTCTTTGTTTTTTAAAGTTCTTTTGTTTTCGATCGGGCGAGCGTCGGTCAGAGGACAGGTCCGAACTTGTCGGAGTGACGTCATCAAACAAACAAATGTCATGAATACGATTGCAATCGTCATTATGACCATTTCGACCATTGCCTTCGAAAATATCTCTCGATGTGAGAACAAAAGAATATGATGAAACAATGATGCGGATTCTTAAAACAATAGCATATTTTTCATAATTCATTCTTCATATTTCATATCGATCCATAAATATTCATATTTCATAATCATCATTCATCGTTCATATCTATAATTCATATCTCATGAATATTCATCTTTCATTTTTCATATTTCATACATTCTTTTGTTCTTTCCAATTTCTATTGTTATGTAAATATCCATAATTCATATCTATTATCATAATTCATCGATTTATCATAATTCATATCATAATCCATCTTTTTATCATAAATCATATCATAATCCATATTTTTATCATAAATCATATCATAATCCATCTTTTTATCATAAATCATATCATAATCCATATTTCATAATTCATAATTCTTTTGTCTTTTCATATTTCTTTTGTTCTAGAACAATAGAAATATGAATCATATTTTTATGACGCTATACGTACACCTATACTACTTACATATCACTTCAATGAGGGAATATTTGTACAGGACAGCCCCCTCCTCCAAGAGTTGGGGGTGGGACATGCATCCCCCCCCCCCTTTTACGCCCATGATTAAGATCCATAATGATCACCTGCATCCGTAATGTGGACGCACACCTATAGGGTGAGGAGTAATCTTGCCATAAAACTTTTTCCTTACTTCTATAACTTGAGCGGGTGCCGTTTGCGTCGGTCTCACACACCCATTCAGACTCCTCAAATTTGTGGCAGTTTATCCAGGCAGAGAGACCATCGAAGTGAAGCTGCAGCTCGTCAAACTCTGCGTCGCTTTCCACAAAGAGAAGAGATGGCTGCCTCATCTCACCGTTTGTCAGTTCCACTTCATCCATTCTATTGCAAAGCCACGCAGCATTGGTCCACCACATTTGGTCATTTATCTGCAAGCACTTGGACCCTGCTGGGAACCATCCACTTGGACAGACTGATGTTGGGTCAGGCTCAACTTCTACTATGTGAAAAATAATCGTGTGGGCAAAAAGGTGAGATAGCGCAACACCATTGCATGCACAAGGAAGGGTGGTGATACACAACGCAACGGCTGCATGCTTTCCAGTACTGTCATTAAATCGAGTGTTACACGTGACAGTAAACATTGAACAAACAAATCAACCTGTTTTGTTGATTGGCCATTTCTTTCTTTTTTTTTTGTAACAAGTATGAGAGACACAGACCTGTCAATATTACTAACCTCTGCAGATTGAAAAAAAAAAATCATGTTCAGTAAAAACAAAATTAGATAGATTTTGAAAGTTGTAACTTCTGCTAAATTACATGAAAACAATAATCTAATTTCATTCAAATATATATTTTCATGGTTTTCGGTGAGAAAAGCATGATTAATATCATGAAAAAATAAGGTTGGCAGCTTTATTAATGTATAGTTAGTGGAAAACGAGCATGAACTTGTCAAAACATAATTATCTATATTTTCCTTTTAAAAAAGAGCCATGAAAATATCACGATATCTTGAAATATGACATTGTGCAGAATACAATTATCTAAAGTTAGTAAATCGATAGGTTGAATACAAATTCCTCTTCAATAAGCCTTATTTCCGTCATACTCCGTTGTTGTTGTTTTTAATTGCAGAATTCTACAATTTCATAATGTCACAATAGCTCAGTGAATAGTAGTTTTGGTCAAAAGAAATGAGGAGCAGTGATGTTGCCACCTCAAAGCTCTGCTGGGTTGCTAAAAGAGACGACAGTAATTTGATGCCTACAATACGGATGATTAGAGAGAGTTGAATTAAAGAGTTTATTCATGAGTTGCTGTACAATTCAATAGGTTTCTGAAGTAATAACATCATTTAACAACGTTTAATATCCTCCAATATGCTAGTAAGGTTGCTCTTTATGATTGTTATGGCCATGTCATGAAGCGTGAGTCGACATAGATCACCACTGACAAGCCTTTCAAACAACGTCACGTGTTATCAAACGGAGAGAATATCTATTATAAATACATGTGCTGATTGTAGTTGATGTTCAAGTCGATTTCAGCAGAAATGAACATGGTGTCTGAGTAGTATGAAGCGAAAGACTGTCATCAGCTCGTTTTAGAAGTCTCACTTTATATGGTTGATGTTTGTTGGTTGGTTTGAAGATGAACGCTTTACTACAGCAAATGATGATACATTTAAAACCTTAACAAGACAGAAACGGAACCGATCGGCTGTAAACTTAGAGGTACTAAAACTTATGCACCAACGTTATGCAATTTAAGTTATGTTCTTACCATGGGGGCATGTTGCTGAAATGACTGCCTCAAATCCAACCGAGGCTATAAAGAAATCAGAGTGAAACTTAATCCAAACAGGACTGAAGTGATAGTCGTTCCTGGCTGGTGGGACATGTCCCCCTGAGAACTCATCAGCCACTCCAGAAAAATAAGGGTTGTCTGCGATTGTCAGCGTGTCATATGTACTCCAAATACTAAAACTGACAAAGTACAAAGTCATGTCACAGCCCTCTGGAACAGACACCACCCATGTAATTCTAGTGTTTCTGTAGTAAGGTATGGGATGACTAGGGAAAAAGATGGCGGATCTCTGGCTAGATTCCAGGTTGAACGTGTGTTCTTCTGTTACAAAAAGAAAGAGGAAAGAGAAGAATTCATTCAAAAACACTTCCCAAAAAGTTTCGTGGACTTTTAAAAGTTTTGTCCTTGTTTCGGTCTGTCTTCCTCATCAATGTGTGATAAACTAATGAAAAAAAAAAATGATGTGGCAAATCAATGAAAAATAAACTTATCATTCCATGAACAGACACACATGCACATGAAAGAAATAGAACTCACGTGTAAACATTTTGAGGTGCAAATGGGGGAGACCGCCATCGATAAGCAGTGTGCTTGACTAGAATGATCATTGATGACGGTATTTATGAAACTCAAAACCTAAATCACAACTGAAGAAAAAATAACAACAACAACGACAATCGTGAAGCTCAAGTGCGTACATGTACAGTGAATTTGATGATCAAATTTATAAGCATAATACTGTATACATCGGATCTTACATCCTACGTCGCTTGGCATTTGCCTTATTTTCAGAATTGGCTAGAGATACTTTTTAGGATGTACATCATGTAAGAGATTTTAAATTCGGTTGACTTCCATGTTGGTTAAAGGTAGTGTTGAAATGTGTTCAAAAAATAAAGAAACACAAAAACCCAAACGTGTACAATTTGGATCTCAATTCAATTTTGCTCATTTTAGATTAAATTTAAATGATTCGCATTTACATCGTCGGCGTTTTCACGAACCGACGCTATTTCGATTTTGGTCAAAATTTTCAAAATCGAGATATTGGTACCAAATGAAAGTGCTTTCAAAACTCTACCAAATCCCCAAATTTTAGATCACAAAATTAATTATTCTTAATTTTATCAAAGAAAGAAAAAAACGACGGTACTCGAAATATCGAGAAATTGAGAAAAAGGGGTTTCACGAACCGACGCAGTAAAGATACGCCGGTTCGTGAAACCCGAATTGCTAGGGTGAAGAGCAATGCGGGTTTTACGAACCGTCGCGGTTGCATTATTTTGAGCTTTGTTCAACTTACTGGCCTAGAATTAGGTTTTGGCCCTAATCCAGATCTCAGAGTGAGAACCAAACCTTCTGAAAGATGAATGACGGCCTAAGACAGCCCACTGTCCACGAGTGAAGTGAATGGTAAGCTATAATCCTATTAAAATCATGCTCAAAATAACAGTTTTAGTTGGACTACCATAACCATTAATTGCGGTAGAGTGTAGTCCCATGTATTCAATCGCGTGATGCTTATGAAGCCTAGTCTGTAAACGCCATCCAATTTCAAATTAGATCCCAAATCATATTATTTATAGTTTCTTTTCAGCTTATGTCGTTACTTCTGAGACTACTGAGTACTGTAGTCGTAACGTCTGTGTGCAAGACATGAAAGATGTCAAAGTCTCGAAGGCACTGATGGCTAAGCCTTGACTTGAGTTGAAAATAAAATCATGAGATTGACAAAGTAGGCCTACTAAACTAAAAAAAAAAAAGTAAGTCTTAAAGTAAAACACAAAAGAAGAGTAAAGAATAAAGGTAGACATGTTAGACTTTAACTTTCAGATCTAACTATTAAGTCTAAGTTAAGACTTTACTTGTAATACCAGTTACTAAAACTAAGATCAGCTGAAGTCTATAAGACCAAGTCAAATTAACACAGAGTCTATAGTCTAGCTCTAGATCTACATCTAGACTAGTGGTAATAGTAGGTAGAGTCCACCCATTTCCCCCCCCCCCCAATTTTTACTGGTCCATTCCTGAAAAAGTTACTGGTAAGTGTCCAACAGTGATTTTTCCTGGTCAGGGACCGTCGGACCAGTGCCAGTGTGCAGCGTTGGTGTATGTGGTCTAGTGATACTATCTAAACACTACGAGTACTCTACAGGTTAGGTGGCTTTCCTGTACAGTGCAGTGTTATAGTACACTTGTGAATTCAGCCCTAGTACCGTACTGTGTGTAGATATGTGACATTATGTCTAACGTTAGTTCGAGTGGAGTACCTTTGAAGCACAGCGGTGGGGCTTTTTTTCCCTAAAACTTGTGAATGCGGCCCAACCAAATGGCGTTTACATATTTACGCGTGATTGATAGTGATACAGTAGCGCTGTCGATTTCCACAGCAGCCATACATAATCTTTTGTCCTTTCTTCTTTCCTTTTTTCCCTTTGTTCTTTCACCCTTTTTGTTCTTGGAATCGAAGGACTTCTAAGAAATGTCCCTCGACTGATTTAACCAGGACTCTTGAGTCCTGGTAAACCTAACCTAACCGAGTAACCGTTAATGTTTGTTAGGCCTAACATAACAGTAACACTGACTTAGCCCTGTATTGACTTTGTCTTTGGCTGACTTACTGAGATGGCGAGTCTAA
This sequence comes from Diadema antillarum, assembly GCF_040938485.1. Lineage (NCBI taxonomy): Eukaryota > Metazoa > Echinodermata > Echinoidea > Diadematoida > Diadematidae > Diadema > Diadema antillarum. Next base: position 250,146 of record NW_027272166.1, on the reverse strand, counting down.
CTCTTTAACGTTAGTCTAAACGTAGTCGTTAGATCTGTCAGTGTCAGTGTCACCGGTTATTGTATATGGTGCCATCTCTAATGTACGTTAACAAGTTGATGTTAGTTATCTATGTCAACTTACTGATTCAGTAATAGTGGTACTGTCATCCTGTTGAATACCGCCGCAATATCATCCGTGACGTGTTAATTTCGTGTCACAAAGACAAAAGTTGCCAAGATCTAATAGTATTAGATGTCTAGATCTAGATGTAGTCTAGATCTAAGTAATATAAATTCTGTGTAACTTAAAAGTGAAAGGTCTAGACTTCACTTAGTCTATAATTAGACAAGACATTCATGAGGCAAAGGCCTATCTAGTAGATCTATTCTTATTCTATTTTAACGTCAATTCCTACTAACTCGCCACGTGTTATTCCTAAGGCCAAGGACTTCCGGATTAGTGATTTTTTTTTTTTCATAAATACCAAACAGCAGACGTGTTTCATTTGCATTCTTGCACAGACTTCATGAAAATATGTGCAGTATCAAAGAAATATGATGCACATGACAATGCCAGTGTTTTATAGGTGAATGGTTAATACCTTTAAAAGCTGAATGATAATGTAGAGTCTAGGTCTAATTAAGATGTTACAGTCTCTGATAAGAAACAGGTTTGATTGTCATAGACTGTTTCCCAAATGCAGGTACATGTAGTAATATTCAGCTATTTCAATGCAATGCCTTGTTTACAAGTAGTTGTACATGTAGATTTATATTCATGTGAATGATAATTCAATTTCTACATGAGACTTACTAAGTGCTAAACAAAATATCTTGCATCAGTAAAATGTGTAAATGACGAGACAATTTGAATATGCATCAAAGACGAACAGCAGCATTTTTTGACATTCTTTGATCCTGCATAGGCCTATCATTTTGTTTTATGTTTAATATAAATAGAGCAAAATAAATTCAACTTCAGTTTTGTTGGCAGATTTTTTTTTTCTTCTCAAAATTAAAGTTGTATCTTGTACCATGATGTTTGATTTTAATCAAAAGTTCTTAATTTCTTTCTTTTCTTGCAGATGACTGGTGCCATGTAGTAGCGAAGAACTGGACTGTCTCAGAAAAGAAAAGGAAAAGTACAAGGTCGTGTACATCATCAACGGATGTGAATACAATGGTAATGTAGAGTCTAGGTCTAATTAAGATGTTAAAGTCTCGGATAATAACCAAGTTTGATTGTCGTAGACTGTTTCCCAAATGCAGTTAGTAATATTCAGCTTTTTCAAAGCAATGCCTTGTTTACAAGGACATGTAGATTTATTCATGTGAATATAATTTAATTTCTACATGAGACTTACTAAGTGCTAGACATAAGATCTTGCATCATTAAAATATGTAAAAGGCGAGACAATTTGAATATGCATCAAAGACGAACAGCAGTATTTTTTTGACATTCTTTGATCCTGTATACCATTTTGTTTTATGTTTAATATAAATAGAGCAAAAAAATTACAACTACAGTTTTGTTGGCTGATTTCTTTTTCTCAAAATGAAAGTTGTATCTTGTATCATGATGTTTGATTTTAATCGAAAGTTCTTAATTTCTGTCTTTTCTTTCAGATGACTGATGCCATGCAGTAGCGAAGAGCTGGACTGTTTCAGAGAAGAAAAAAAAGGTACAGCATCGTGCTGATCATCAAGGAATGTGAATACAATGGCTTCGAAAAGAGGACAATCTACAGATAGGATAGAAGGGAGAAATTGGGATGAAGGGCGACAACATAAGGATGGTATATCTACAGTGAAATGTGATTGTAAAGTGGAAACATGAAAGAAGATTCTAAGATTGAAGATGAAAATAATGCATTCCATTCTGTGATGTCGTTATTACAATTTTGCTACACTTTAATAACACTACAGAGAGACATTTATATCAAGGAAAGCTTCATGTGGATATGGAATGTTAGATTTTTTTTAAGTGTTCATTGGTATGTATTTCATGATAATAAATCTTGAAGGTTTTGTGTGGTAATCATAACCTTGTGATAAATCTTGATAGATTTCTAAGTGCACAATGGCAATATTAGATGATGCTGTAATCAGAGTAAGTTCTATTCTCCTTTATTCATTTATTTATTATTTTGTTGTCTTCAACCCACTCTGAATGTGTCACGTATGATTCTTATAAATATGGGAACATGCACTCCATGTAACTGATAGGACTTATAACAAATTTACATAATTATTCAACCATCACTAGACAGTTCTGTTATAAGATGTTCTTTATTTAACTAAAACTGTAAATTATGATACGTGTATGTTCCCATGCAAACTCACAACAAAATACATAAATATGATTTCTTTTAATAATAATTCATTATGTCTCTAAATTTACAATTAAAGAAAGTGATTGCAAAAAGGATGTCAAACATTGTATACTAAAATAATAGATTATTAATTTGTCTCCATCCGTAGTAACGCACGCAACTGCAGTATGCAGTTTGTAGGCTGCTGTGAAAAAAAAATCACAGGCAGCCCAAGCGGGATTCGAACCCACGACCTCTGGATTACTAGACCAGCGTCATAACCACTAGACCACCGGAGTGCCCTGGCACTACCTTTACACATGAATAATTAAATATAGAAGGGCTTGGGAGCGCTTCGAAGTTTACTGCTCTTATTAAATATGTACATGTCATTTGCAACTCAACTGAAGATGATTAAACACACTGAAATTCTTACTTTAAATGATATTCATAATCTGTTTTTTTTTTCTTTAATAGCTTGGGATGGACACTTTATACACTGTATCGGTCTACATTTCGCCTACAATATGGAATTCTTTACTTCGAGACGTTTGTTTTTAAAAAACAAAAAATTAAGAGTCCTTTAAAGGTGCTGTAAAACAGTGGTGTTTGCTTGTTTGTTTTTTGGTGGGGGGGGGGGGGAAGGAGTCAAATTAGCCTTGGCCACTCTCCACCGTCCTTTTTTTTTTCCCCCTTTAGCTGCATTTTTTTTTTAGTCATCACATGAAAATTCGTCTGCATCCACCCCGTAGTTTTGCTGATGACCTTTCTTTTTTATTATTTTAGCCACACACATTTTGGCCGAATTTCCCCACCCCTCTTGTGAATTTGCTAGTACATGTACTAAGACACATTCTCAGAATGTGTTTATAGTACTGGTGGATTAAGGATTCACAGGGGGGGGGGTCGGCCAAAATTTCTCTTTTCTCATATGTAACAAGCCTACGGGGCGAAAGGCTGATATGGGCTTCCTACACACATTTTTAGATGCTAATTATTGGATAACAGGAGCACGATCATTTATGTTGTGATTAATTTGTTTCCTTATACTGTATATGTATGACTTCTATTAGAGACTTAATTGGCTTAGCACTCCTTACATCTACCTATTTTAGACACCCATTTCCTTCTCTCTCTCTCTTGCTTTTTCTCTACTGTCCTGTGAATAGTGTAACTACATGTACATGCAGTACATCTTCTCTTTTGTATGATATACATCAAGTTTTTATCTGAGCATATGGGTGTTGCAGCACTCTCAAGCTTCATGCATATGCAGCAACATCTTTGTGTGTTCATATACATAGTTATGCTTGATATGTTAATTTGAGAATGTTATTCTTTCTCTTGTATATGTTCCGTCCGCACTCTATAGATGTAAATGTACGATGTAAGATTTGGTGTGCATGTTCGAACCGTGTTCCTCTTTTTGTGAACACACAAGAACTGATATAATAATGAACTTGAATTACACATATTCTTGAATCTTGATTCCATCTCCGTTTGCCATTAGATATTTATTGATTTATGGAGCTCTTCCACAATTGTTATCCTTCCCATTGTCATTACTCATCTCTGAATAATTCAAATTTGATATTTTATTGAGGACCTATGTTTCTTCGATTACATAATGTACCTCTTCAATATATTGCTGCAAAAGGCATAATAAAACATGACCATTATTATATATTTAAAATGAAGCTTGAAATTCTGATAGTGTTGATATTTTTGTATTTTTAGGAGTTTATCAGTTTCGAAGAGTGCATGCAGGATGAGTTTTTTTTTGTTTTCATATCAAGTGCAGCTATCATAGAATCTGTTGACCAGGATAGAGAAAGATGGAAAATGAGGAATTATGAGTAAAGTCGCATGCGAGCCAAATGACAATAATGACACCGATAAAAATTGTGACAAAGTAAAAGTCACAAATAACAGAGTGCATGAGTATGAAAGATGAGTAAATGCAAGTAATTATTACTGACTGGCACGTCTTTTTCCCAATTTTTGGCGGTATCCTTCATCTTAGAAAAAACATTCATAATTATGAAAGAAGTGAACTGAATTTGAATCAAAAATAATGTGAAATAATAAAAAAGTAAGTTAAAAAAGTATTAAAAAACAGTAAAAAGTAAACAATATGAAACACAGTATACCGAGTACATGTATTACCAAATGATAGATGTCCACATGCAAAAGTGTTAAATAATATATCCACAAAAAAAGAGGGGCAAAGAAATCTTTGGAACGATCAACGACAGCTCTAATAACAATGTACTACTGTAAATGAAGATGAAAACAATGACAACACGCTTTTTAGAACAATCAAGAGAAACTGGCTTGTTATTATCATCTTAATTATCACTAAATGTATTATAATCATCACAACAATCATTACATGACAATTAATTTCAATTAATAAGGTTATTGTTGATAAGCAGGTATAGCCCTAATAGTATTTGTATGTAAACACATACGAAAATGAAATAGCGACGGTTCGTAAATACACGCGTATTGCACGTTACCTATTGTGCAGGCCCTACAGCGCGGGTCTCACGAACCGGCGTAATACAACTTACGTCGGTTCGTGAGACCCGCGCTTAAGTACATAACCTATGGTGCGCGCAAGAAACGATGGATTTACGAACCGACGCAGTGAGTTTGAAGACAGAAATATCGTAAATTTTTTGGATTCACACTAAAATTACACTATGGATAGGAAGAACAACTTCCACTCTCATCACCCTGTCAAAATTTTCACACACAAGACAGGAAAAGTCATTGAAAACGTTGTCTAAATCTTGTGAGATCTTTAAACGCGATTTTCTCAGAATTGCATTTTCGCTCAAAAACGAAATAGCGTCGGTTCGTGAAAACGCCGACGACATGACATTATCTACAATATGCCAGCAAACCACGACTGCTAAAAGATACACAACAAACTGTAGAAAATCACATAGTCAAACCACCGAAGAACGCAGAAACTGCACTGATTGGCAGTCGAGTAATTAAGGGATATAATACACCTACAAATTATAGCATCTTCTTACCATCTATGCATCTTGCTAAAACGATCACCTCGAATCCATCTGAGGATACTGACGAATCAGAGGTAAACCTGATCCAGGCGGAACTGAAGTCATAGTCAGTGCTTTTTGATTGGGGAAGTTGCCCTGAGAACACATCTGCTACTTCAGAGAAGTCAGGGTTGTCTGCGATTGTGAGACTGTCATGGAAACTCTCGGTACTAAAAGTGACAAAGTGCAAATCAATGCCACAACCCTCTGGAACAGACACCATCCAGGTGATATCAGCGTTGCTCTCGTAAGGTTGGGGATAATTAGGAGATAAGATGGTGACATTTTGGCCAGCTTCCAGGTTGAATCTGTGTTCTTCTGTGGTAAAATGAAATAAGAAAGAGAAAACAATAATATTTAAAAACACTTCCCCAAAGTCTTGTGGACTTTTTCAATTTGTTATTCTTTGTTTCGGTTTGCTCTGTCTATTTGCGGGTGATTGATTACCGACGATAGTGTAATATTGATGTGGCAATTAATGCTAACTTAACCATTAGCTTACCAGCTAACTTAATCATTACATAGTTCAAATTCATTAACATTTCCATCAAATAAGTAGAGAAAATTATATACAATGTATAAGCTCAACATATTATTTGTAATAATTGCACCAAAACCCATAAATTAACAAAATGTATGTGATAATGAGTAACAAAATGAACATAATTTTTATATTTTTCATACAAACATTATGCAAAGTACAAATTAGGTAATGAAAAGATATGAAAATACTCGAAAGAAATAATATTAACATGTAAACATTTTGAGGTGCAATGGAGGAGACCGTCATCAATAAAGCAGTGTGCTTGACAAGAATGATCATTGATGACTTTATTCCTAAAATTCAAAACTCAAATCAGAATTGAAGAAAAGACGACAACAACAACAACGAAATCGTGAGACTCAACAACATACATGTACAATGAATTTGGTGATCAATTTTATTTATAAGCATAAAAACTATACACACGCAAGATACCTGAACTTGAGAGAAAAGAGAAAAAGGATGTTGATGGTGATTATGCATTTGTAGCTACATTTACTCATAACTCACACGAAGTGATGTCACTTAAGAATGGGATATGGTGGCGATATAAATATGAATAAAGGAATTGGATTATTTTTCGAGTGATATATTGCTGCAAGGATTTATTTGTTTTTAATTACATGATTTGTGACCCTGCACCTCAAAACAAACAAAAAGTCGCCAGACATGAGTTTTTAGTTAAGACCATATTCTGAAAGAGCAGACTTTAAGCTTTAAAATGATGTATAAATCAAATCAAATGGACTTTCCTAACCTGTCTAAATATTGGAAAGAAAGCACAAACTCAGGAAAAGTGTGAACTGAGAAAAGAGGCTCTGAAGTACAGTGTCTATTCAAGCGCTTAATCTTTACCAAACTGTGCTGGCTGTGCGATGAATGGGACAAAAAACAGGAAGTAAACCACCAGAGTAAGAACAATGAAGGGATTATCAGATTAAACTGAAATTAAGCATGCCTCATTAACACATGCTGTCCATAATTAATGCCAACTTTCAAAGCAGTAGCACTATTCTTTCAAAAGTTATTAGAGTTGAAAGTGAAGAGTGTGGACAAGGTTTTTCAGAAATGAAAAAGGGATTCTAAAGACACACCTAATCACACTATTCTACCAAAAATGTTCGAGATAAACTGCTCAAAAAACACACTTTCCTGCCCGTTTTATGATACCAAATTTTAGCATAATGTAAAAGAAGACCCGCTCTTTCAGAAAATATGAAAACGTCAAGTTCGGCTAGGTTGACCCATTTCACTTATTTTCAGTCCTCATGCAAAATCAGTGTGTGCGACTTTATGTTCGTTTTGAGGTGCATGGTCACATTTAAGATTGCGAAGAGAGACACTGCGTATAAGGTTACCTGTGCAGGGAGAGTTGATAATATGACGTTTATTGTGAGATCCAATTCATACTCACGACAACACTTTATTGAATAAAATATACCCTTTGTAAGACTTGCTATGTTCTTCCTTTCTCTCCTTGTCCGTTTTCAACATCCCGTAGGCAAACTTTAACCGTAATTTTATGGTCGACAGTTTAAATAATCATTTAGGTATGAGTTTCTTCAATTTGTCTCCCTCTACAAGTCTAATTCAAGATCGCAGGTGCTGAGCTATAAATTAATAAACATGTCGGAAAACCCCCAAGAGGGACTCGAACCTGTCATCTACTTCTCAAGTTCCGTACAGCGACACTACCACCAGGCTCTCCCTGGTCGTGACACGATGATCTTGAAAAAAAAAATACCCAAGCTCCGAAACATTGAATCAATCAACTCTGAATTATTACCTGTACAATGTCGTGTCCCACAAGGCTCTATATTGGACCCCTTACCATTCTCGGTGTATTTCAATGATATTTCAAATTCAGCGTTATTACTGCAATACATTCTATTTTGCCGACGATACCAAAGCAGTCTGTTCCAATTTAGATTTTTCAGTCACTCCTACGAACCCCTAATACTAAATTGTCAACATGGTTTAACAATAATATATCATTACTTAATATCAAATAAAAGACAAATTTTATTCATTTCCATAATAAGAAGAACAATAAAGATTGACAATTCACTCTTTGTATTTCGTTTTCGTAACGGTCAGTGTACTATTTTCCTTCTTTTTTTTTTCATTATTTCAGTTGAACAAGGATGTACACTCTTATCCTAAAAGACAATCTGACAATTTTTCATTATTTCAGTTGAACAAGGATGTACACTCTTATTCTAAAAGACAATCTGACAAGTTTTCATGTGTCTAATCCTAAGCTATGAAACCTATCAGACACACCGCCCCCAATATTTGGAACTCTCTTCATTGTGATATTCGAAATATAATTCAGTCTACACTGGTCTATGTATTATTTTAAGAGGGGGTATCGTAATTTGCCGTATCAAAGTCCGCATTTTTCAAATGGCTAACCTTTGAACTTCGTATTGTGGTGTACTAGTACTTGTTTCGTGTTGATTCGTATAAGATGTCTCCATGTACTATATTAGAAGCCAACTGGTTGCTATAAAGATGCACGAAAAACTGTGGAAAACCACACCACTGAAGAACTCGAAAACTAAACCGATCGGCGGTCGAGTGAGACTAGTAATGAAAATTATACACCTGCGAATGAGAGTATCTTCTTACCATCGATACATCTTGCTGAAATGATTGCCTCGAATCCATCTGATGTTACTGATGAGTCAGAGTAAAACCTGATCCAGGCAGAGCTGAAGTCATACTCAGTGCTAGTTGCTGGGTCAAGTCGCCCTGAGAACTCATCGGCCACTTCGAAGAATTCAGGGTTGTCTGCGATTGTGAGACTGTCATGGAAACGCTCGGTACTAAAAGTGACAAAGTGCAAATCAATGCCACACCCCTCTGGAACAGACACCATCCAGGTAATGTCAGTGTTGCTGTCGTATGGTTGGGGATAATAAGGGGACGAGATGGTGGCATTTTGGCCAGATTCCAGGTTGATTGTTTGATCTTCAGAGACATCTGTCGTAACTAGAAATAAGACAGTGAAAATCATAAGAAGTTTCCCGAAACTGCTTGCTTTATGTATTTTCTTGTACAGATGAAAAAATAAATGTCATGAAATAAAGATAGTAACTCATGATTTGACAAATTAGTAATAACTAAAGTCTCTCAACATGAGCACGGATAGGCAAACATAAAAGAAATATTATCATAAAATATATATGTAAACTTTATTTGAGGTACAAGGGGAGGAGACTGTCATATATAACTGTGGGCTTAACTGGGGTGACGGTCTCAGAGTAACAGAGTGTTTATGGAATATCGAAATTTAGAATGGAACTAAAAGAACAGTAACAACAGAAAATGCTTAAATCTCACGTGCAAACAAACAAATTTTGTGATCAAAATGATATGCATAGAACATGTACCATAGAAAAAAAAAACAGTCAAGGGAAAAAGAAGGGGGTACCTGAGTTAGAGAGGAGAAGGCAGAAAAGGAATGTAAATATTGATTTAGCATTCGAAGCCATATCTTAATTACAAGAAGTGATGCTAATTTTAGAGCCTATGAACATTGATATTGTGCTCAACAACAGTTGGGGTGTGACTGCAATAGAGATATTGCAAAATGATTTTATAAGCATTACACACACACACACACACACACATATATATATATATATAATGTTCGTCTTGGCATCTTGGAACTTTCCACGTGTTGGACTTCGAATGTTGTAATTATAAGAAGAAAGAGTATCAAACAAAATGTTCGGTCTGCCACAGATCTTCGTCAGTGTAAACACACTTTACACTGACAAAGGTCTGAGGCAGACCGAAAACTTTTTAATAAAAAAAAAAACTTCTAGATGGATCCATGGCATATTTGAGACTCTTTTTTTAAAAAAATAATTACATATATCTATGAATATATATATATATATATATATATATATATATATATATATATATATATATTTGTATAAAATTATTAAAAATTGCCAGGGGAAACACTTCGTCTTTAAGGTCATCTTACAACAAGTTCTATATCTGGTCCATGATGTTTGATAAATTTTGTGCGCTAATAAGTTTTCGATTTTTCCAAATGATATTTAGCTGTGTAACGGTTAGGATATAAAAGGATGTTTTAGTTTGGGATACTTAGCAATGCATTTTTAGATATTGCAGGGAACTGAATACTAAAACAAAGTTGAGAACTAAGAATTTGTATTCTAGCACATGCGCTTTTTTCTACAAATTCAAAACATACATGTCCACAAGGAATTGTACACATCGTTACAGATAATAATGACAACAATAATAGTGGCTACTTGTATAGCGCACAGGTCCACTCTTCAGTGCTCATGGCGCTTCAGAAATGAAAAGATATTTACATGCATATATACATATTCAAACATTTCAACAAAGAAGTAAATGGTAAACAAAAACAAATATATACCAAATAAAGAATACAACATATACCAATTAAAACATTGATCCAACATTAATGACATACAGCAATTACAGTCCTCAGTATGAAAGGAGCAGATAAGTTTTAAGGTTGGATTTGAATGACTCTGTAGATGACAGTTCCCTTAACTGAAGAGGCAACTGATTCCACAGTTTTGGTCCCATAACGGAAAAAGCACGATCACCATACCCATGTTCTACTTTGGGTGTTTGGAGTATGAATGTATCTGATGATGAACGTAGCCTTCATGTCGGATTGTATTTTTGAACAGAATTACTTATGTATACGGGGGAGAAAGAATGAACTGAATGATGTACTGATAACAGAATCTTGAAAATAATCCTTTTTTTCTACAGGTAGCCAATGCAAGGAACGGAGAACTGGTGATATGGAATCAAACTTATTAGTAAAAGTTAACAATCGGGCAGCAGAATTTTGCAACCGTTGAAGTTTTGTGACATCTTTTTTTTTTTTTGGAAGATTACATAACAATGAATTCGAAAAATCCAACCGAGAAGAAATCAAAGCATGAATAAGAATCTCAGCGGCATATTTAGACAAATATTTCCTTATGAAACTTGAATTACGCAACTGATATCGAACATTCCGCTGAATATGAGTTACATGACTTCGAAATGACATTTCCTGATCAAATATGACACCAAAATTACGGGCTGTTTTCGACGGAGTAATGCAAGTACTACCGATGTTGACATGACATGATTGATAATCAACTTTGCTTAACATATGCTTTGAGCCCAATAACAGAAACTCAGATTTATCATCATTTAGTTTAAGACCATTAGATGTAAGCCAGATTTTTAGGTCTTGCAAAACATGCTTCGAGTTTTGCAATGGCGGATGACAATGAAGACACAGTGGATTTAAAAGACAAATAAAGTTGTATATCATCCGCATAACAATGATATCTAATACAATGCTTGCGAAATACTTCTCTAATTGGTTGCATATACAGAGAAAAAAGCAGCGGGCCTCCAACAGAACCTTGAGGTACACCAAACTTTGTCATAGTTTTACAAGGGGTTACACAGAGGTAGAATCGCCAATTTTGACATAATGAGATCGATCACATAAGTAGGATATAAACAAATCAAGAACAGTTCCTTTGATGCCCAAATATCTCAATCTTTCAATCAGAATAGCATGATCGACTGTGTCAAAACCTGAGCTCATATCAAGCATGATAAGAGTAGTGATGTTACTACAAACACACACATACCATACGTTTATAGATATGCAAGAAATATTGGGTCAAACTTGCAATTCCTAGGTGGTGGATGCATTGTATCGTGTAGGCGTTTGAAATAATATTCAACCGATCTAATAAGTATTCATTTCCTGCCCATATTCGCATAAGTAATTATACGTCTATTTATTATGTGAAATCAAATGCCATGATTAGACACATTGTATTACCCGTTACATAAACATTTTTCTATACATAAAAGAGCTTGCTTCCAAAAGGCGCTAAACCCATCATCGTGGATTTAGCACCTTTTGGTTGAAATCTCCTAATATACAGTAAATAATATTCCTCATTGCATTGACATCATCTTTCATTGTCACCATTTTACTGTATATTCTGTGTTTTATAAATCCTGAAGAAGGCCTCGAGCCGAAAGCTCGAATGAATTAAGAAAGTTAGCAAGTATTACGTTTGTATTACGTAAGTATTTACGTTACGTTCAAATCAGAATTAGCTGACATTTTTCCTGTCCGTCTCTCTAATTTTCTGCTTCTATATCAAAAATAAAAATCCATGGGGAATTCCCCTTTAGGCTTCATTATTTTGGCTATCAAGCTCAATTTGAAAGTCTGCCTCTTTGGTCAATTCTAATATAGGGGAAGCATGCCAAACTGCAGAAAATAAAAATGACAAATCTGAAGATGGCAGATATTAAACAGGGTGCCTGTAAAATCAGTAGTTAGAATTATACACTAGCATCATGTATTTTTCCAGACAGATAAACTTGCAGAAGCTGTTATAAACTGTTATAAAGAGGACTGCTCTAACCTTCAGTGCATCTTGCTGAAATGATTGCCTCGAATCCATCTGAGGTTATTACCGAGTCAGAGCGAAACCTGATCCAGGCAGAGCTGAAGTTATACTCATGGCGGGTTGGGACAAGTTGCCCTGAAAACTCATCGGCTACTTCAGAGAAGTCAGGGTTATCTGCGATTGTGAGTTTGTCATAAGATCGCTCAGTGTTAAAAGTAACAAAGCGCAAAGTAATGCCACACCCCTCTGGAACAGACACCATCCAGGTAATATCAGCGTTGCTGTCGTAATGCAGGGGATAATTAGGAGATGAGATGGTGGTATTTTGACCAGATTCCAAGCTGAACGTTTGTCCTCCGGAGACATCATCTGTCGTGACTAGAAATGAGAAAAAAAAACATACGTAGAAGTTCCTATAGCTAATCCCATCGTGACATGATAGAAACTGATGTTTGTTTGTTTTATTTGTTTTTTTACCTGAAATACCCGAGATACAAACAAGAGTACAATTTCGTATTATGGAGAATCTATTTCATTTCCTACATCAGATTAGGGCTATCACTGATTTCATGTAGAGGTTCATCATGTTTTTAAAATCTCATTAATCTTACACACTTCGCGTTCAGGAACGACTGTATCCGAAGTGATACCCATAGAAATTGCTGGTAAGAACTACTGTGATGTTGACACTCTTTTTTCCGTCTCAGTTCTATCATTTTGTTTTATGTTCACTATGAAGTGTGCAATGCGGTGGCATCAGACCCTGTTATCTTTATAACTACTTAATTGAATCACTGTCAAGTTATGACTTACAGGTTGGAAATGCTGTTTAGTGTTATGGATAGATATGCAGATATTGTATGTCGTCAATGATAATTTCACATCATTTGGATTACGCATTTATCTTGATAAGAAATATTCCCCAAATGGTGTTGAAAAGTTTCCTTCACCAAATGCAAAATCTGTTCGATTATTTACTAATAACTTACTTACTAATTACATAATAGGCAATCAGTATAAATATTATATCACAGTATCGAGATCCAGAGTAGGCCTTTAAAAAGCCTTCTCAAAATATTGCCATATACTTGATCTCTCATAATATAACCATATCTATGGCTAACTATCGCAATACCTGGCTTACAAAACTTTTCATTTGCACTTGGGTAAAAAAAAATAATACAGTTTGAATGATTTTATATCTGAATATTATATAAGCAACAATTATCTAAAATGTCAGTGCCAACTGGATTGGAGTGACAATGATAAAACATTGGACTTTTTTTTTTTTTTCCCCCGGAACTATAGAAAAGAGGATGTGACTCCTTGAAGACTGCCAGTCCTACAGATCTCGCAAGTCACTGGTGCAATATATTATGACGTATCCCTCTCAGGTAAGGTCATTATCATAAATTGATTATGAATGCACACGATGCATGCACGGGGAGGAAGAATAGAACTCACCTTTTGCTATTATAGTCACTGGTTGAGGGGCAGACGACTTTTGTAGAGCACTGGTGGTGGAGGCTTCAGGGGTTTCTAATGCATTTTAAGGTGTATTTTGGGGAAGAAAAAGGACACTCGTCACAATTATGTAAAAATATCATATGGCGAAATATATTTGTATAAGGAATATCCAATTTTAGCCGAAATCAACACACACACACACACACACACACACACACACACACACCATTAGTTATTAAAGTTGCTGTGATCACTAATCTTCTCAGTCCTTTTGCTGTCATTGCATTGGAGGTACAATCGAAAGAACTTTGGGATTCTAGAGAAGTTGGGCACATCCATTTCATAGCCTCACATGAAAACGAAAACAACAAAAAGCAGTCTCATTTTTTTCTTTCTCGGGAGAAAAAAAAATGCTCGTACTTTTTTCTATATAAAGCGAACTCTGAGCTGCAGCTCAACACCCATGCGTGACAACGCTGACAACTTGTCTTATTTTTCTGAACTTTAACAGTTAGATATTGTGTGTGTGTCCGAATTTTCTCCAAATTTTCATTTATTTACTTGTGATTTTTTCTGCTTTCATATAAAGCAGTATTCTATATCAGGATGAACTTTCCACTTAACGACAGTAGTCAAAATAACAGTAGAATTTGTTAAATCTTAAGTAAAGTGGTAATTGCAGAAATATCACACACCCACACAATCCTTAATTTAATTGACAAAATAGCATGTGAGCCAAATGTAGGCCACCTATTTTAAAGCTTCCACGCTTTGGGTATACAAATTTGTAGATGAAAAAAAAAAACTGTATTACATGAAAATCTCTCTCTTCTTTCGTTCTTTAAAACACCAACAACATGAAGATATATTAGTAACCAATATTTTGTTCATCCTACAAGTATGACAGGGAGTGTGCAGAAATGTATAAATAAATAATTACCCTACAATGCATCACTACTAGTTCAATATTGCTGGTAAATATTTAGATCTTTAATTATAACTGTAACGTGAAATCAGAGTTTTTACTGAAGACAGATTTATTGTTTATAAAGACGCAGTCAAGTATTATTTATTTCGAGTCATTGAACGCCAATATGATTTGACAAATGAATTAATAAATGAAAAATGAATAAACAAATTTTGCCTTCTACACGTTCGCATCTAAGTGATATATCCATACCATCTACTTGTAGTTATGATACAGATTTTGTTTTATCAACCGAAGCACAACATAAACATTTCTTCTGACTGAGGTATAGATCTATTAGAGAAAGCAACACAAACGTATCTCGTTGGACACCCCTCATGATATCCAG
>NW_027272166.1:0-230000 GCF_040938485.1 Diadema antillarum | reverse complement strand
GCAGCATGAGCATTGGGAGGAAGGGCAGAACTCACCTTCTTCTACTATAGTCACTGCGTGAGGAGTTGATGACTCTTGTAGAGTTCTGATTGTAAAGGCTTCAGAGGTTGTTGGTGCATCTTAAGGTGCATTTTAAGGAAGTAAGAAAAAAGGCACATCTGTCATAAGTATGCAAATACATCTAAGCGAAGAGTACGGAGCAGTCATATTTGTAGACAAAACTAGAGTCAGCACCTAGAAAAAAAAAAGAAGGTTTGATTTTCCAGCAGGAAGGATATGATAATAAAGCTCTTTGGTTATCTGTGTCTCAGTTAATGAGTATTCTCGCGTCTGCAACCTTATTTAAACGTTTGTTGTTTTAAAAAATATATATATCTGTTAAACGTATCAATTGGTCTGGCTTTACCCTGTATGTCGCAGTCTTATCATTTACGTCCTGTTTTGTCTCCTCTGCTCTCTCTCTCTCTCTCTCTCTCTCTCTCTCTCTACTATTTCTATTTTCCTCGATTTCCGTATTTTCCTTCCTTTTATGTGCATAGAGACTATCTATTTTTGTGATATGCGGTATTCATATATCATGATTACCATTATCACATATTAATTGAAGTATGATGAACTGTAGAATTTTGATAACCTATATCATTGTGTATCCACTATTATGGTGATTTCACTTTTCTGTTTTCTTTGTACAATCTAGACTGTGATTCTATCATCAATTATATCCTCTATTTTCTTTTCTTCTTTTTAATCTCTGGTGAGGAGTGGAGACAGAGGAAGAAAATACATTCACTCAGCAACGAATGAAGAGTGATACTGTCCATAGGTTTTCCTGTCTTGTCACATGGGTTTATTAGCATGGGGTGGGGAGGAAGGGTAGGTAGAACTCACCTTCGTCTGTTATGATGACTGGTTGAGGTACAGAGGACTCAGGGAGAGCTCTGTCAGTAAAGGCTTCAGAGGTTGTTGATTTATCTAAAGCATTTTGAGGAATGAACAGCAAACTTGTCACAAGTAAGAAAATGTTTTATAAATGAAAGAGAAGGATAAAGAATGTTTCATCTTAAGCCGAAATAACCACACACACACACACACACACACACACACACACACACACACATACACACAGTATTTATTAACTCGTGATCAGTATGATTAACCTTCCCAGCCTTTACACTGGCATTACAGTGGAAGTGCAATCGAAAGAACTTTGGAATCCTAGAGATATGGGCACACACATTTCATAGCCTCACCAAAACAAAAAAGAAGATATATATATATATATATATATATACACTTGGTGATTCTATCCTTCTATGCAGAGTGCTCGATATCCTCAAAGGGAGAGCTTTAGACAGAAGTATTGCAACAAGTTCACTCGGTTGACATCAGGCTCATCCGTATTGTATTGCTACTCGGAGTTTCATGCCACCTTCATTTAGGGGCAATCATCAGGCAATCTGATTGCCTGTTCCGTATAGCCATAGATGTCTGCGCACACATTGTATTTGCTAGGTTTCCTTCATTCCTTTCAGTGGCCATTAGTTAATGATTATGTCACATGACAAGAAGTGACAAACGAACCAGCAAATACGTAGATTGAAGGTTTTCCGTCAAAAAGTTTCCGTGTCATTTTTGCTCAATCAAATTGTTTTGAAATAAATGAATAGCCAATATTTTGTTCACCCTATACTGAATGTGGAGGAGTCTAAACTACCTGCAGTTACACTAATGTACGTTATATATCATTAACATCACTCCTAACAAAAAAAAAAAACCTCTAAATACAATATCAACTTGAGAGTAGTTTTTACAGAGTTGTTTTGTTTCTGAAAGTGACATTCACAGAAATTCACAACATATTAAACCTCTGCATTCAACCCGCCATCAGCACACTATCAACACTTTCTTACTTGTTTATGCTTTTATGTTTTGGTGTAATCTGGCTATATTTCAAAGTTATGGCATTGGCTCAGATCCATGTCTGTACCATGCCTATGCACATCATACCATTAGAAGTTATCAATGACATAATTGCTACCAACCTCCAACCACAATTTGGCAAATGGCTGTCCTTCGGAGGCTGCACCTTTCATTGTAGAACTTTCTATTCAGCATGTAGATGGAGGCACAGGCAGCATAGTCACTACTTGGTTCACCAGCTGCATTCCAGTCTCGTATCAAAAAGAGAATAGAAGCATCACAATTTATGTCGGAATATATGCACCACGACACAAGATCAATTCCCAAAGTGTGTCATCACGATTGATACAAGCACAATGCGTGGTAGGGGTGAACTTACTGTACCGATATCACTCTCATGCTACCTGCCGTTGATGTGGTAATATCAAGAGATTTGCTTTCCTTTATCTATTTCTAAATCCGATACAATCTAGATATGGTCATTTTCTTGTACAAATCAAAGGTTTAAGACTGCTTCCCCTGTTGATAAACCCAAGATGTCTTGACAAGTTAAGAAATGAAATAATTCTTGAATGAGCTCTGTTACAGAACATGCTGAGGATATTTAGAAAGAAAGTTCAATTGTTTTCCTATATCACTGTAAGATCCAACACCCAAACACAGTCTGATGTCGCACACTTTCGATAAACTACCCTGGGACATTTTCAACTTTCCTGCTAGAACAAAACAACTTCTTTCATTGAGTCCTCAATGGCTGACAAAGATAAAAAAAGAGTAGTATACAATACACATTACACCTCATGGCACAGGCATCAAAGACTCAGCATTGACTTTTGTTAGCAGTAAAAAACACACGAGGCGAAAGGAAGTGTACTTTAGGGTATTAAAAAAGAGTTAATTGCGTTACGGATAATTTACTGATGTCGACCAAGTTTTGTTGATTATTTGCTTAACAAGACATGATACGACTTTATTTCCATGGCAGCGATCTTCGGAAGATTTCAAGGAATAGAACTATAACTCCAAGCTAACTGCACCTGCACACATTGACCGAAAGATTGGTCTGTATCTGGTCGTCGGGGATATACGTGTGTATGTTCCGCGGTGACTGCGTCTGGCTTGACGGATTCCCTCCGGAGGAGAGGGATAACGTAAAAAAAAATACATAAATAAAATGACAGACGGATCTTTTTGTCTACTGCACACATAAACCAGCCCATTACAGGCAATGCAGGTGGGCGCAAACGATCAAAGCAGTCTTTAGTACAGTTTACCAGTACACTTATGCCCAGGGAAAAGAAAAGAAAGAAAAATGATCACATGATGGCTCTCGTAAAATTATTTAATTAGGAGGCAAGTCATCATAATATGATGTGGGCACACATAAAGAATGCGCAGTTAAGACCATTTCACGATGGTATTGGTCTGACCAGTCTGCGACCGCACGGAGCATTATTTTTTTTCACTCGCAATCGTTGCAGGTGATCATGTCAGGTCACATCTGAACATGCATTCTTAGGAAAGGACAGATTCACAAAAGAGCCGACTCTATGCTTTTAAATGGTGCAAACTCAATACAAATGGTTTTTCTTAATCTATCTAAATAGTGGAAAGGAAAGTACACACTCTGACAAAATGTCTGCTGAGAAAAGACGCTATGAAGTTCAGTGTCTATTCAAGTGTTTAATCTTGCCTAGTTGTGCTCTGTGCAATGAATAGGATAAAAACAGGATGTAAAACTTTATAGCGGACACTATTGTTGGATTAGACTGAAATTTGGTGTACTCTATAAGCACATTATAAGCATGACTAATGGTTAACTGTCGAAGCTGTAGCATAATCCTTTCAAAAGTTGTTTGAAGTTGAAAATCAATAGTGTGTAAAGGTTTTCTAGGGGATGAAAAAGGACCTTTAACTTATGCATACTCATTGCAGCATGTTGTGCGACCAAATGATCGCAACCAGTGGCAGAACCATTGTCATGATCGTGAAAAGGGATTCATCTTCGCACAGAATTGTTTCCTTACTTCTATAATTGGAGCGAGTGCCGTTTGCGTCGGTCTCACACACCCATTCAGACTCCTCAAATTTGTTGCAGTGTATCCAGGCAGAGACGCCATCAAAGTGAAGCTGCAGCGCGTCAAACTCTGTGTCGCTTTCCAGAAAGAGGAGAGATGGCTGCCTCAGCTCACCGTTTGTTAGCTCCACTTCATCCATCATATTGCACTGTAATTCAGCGTCCACCCACCCGGTTTTATTATTTATCTGCAGGCACTTGGACCCTGCTGGGAACCATCCACTTGGACAGAGAGATGTGGGGTCAGTCTCAACATCTACCATGTTGAAAATATAAAATAACATCGAACATCGATTTGACTAAAAAAGATATAAGTTCATCAATACTGGAGTTTGTATATGTAACTGCTTCTTTCGGATTTCACCCCTTGGTAGATAGACCAACTCGCGTCAGTGCTACGTCAGCCACAATTTTCGACAATATACTATTATTCACAAATGATAACACCATCTCCACTCTGTCAGGCATTCTGATGACAGATATATCTGATCACCTACCAATATTTCATATATCATTGTATCCAGAGGACGTAACAGTAAGAAGCCAAAAATAATCAGGAAGATTACTATGAAAACCTCGCTACCCTTTGTGCTGACCTAGCAGACACGATAGATACAAGACAGAATAATTCAAGAAATGAATGATGGTAAAGAAATTTTGGCAATATTCATGGATCTTTTTAAAGTCTTTGACTGTCTTTCTCATGAAATTTTACTTCAAAAATTGCAATATTATGGCGTTCGTGGTGTCTGTCTTAAGTGGTTTAGACCTTTTTTATGTGGGCGGAAACAATTCACTGTTCACGATTGTTTTCATTCGTCTTTTAGAAATATTAATACGGGTGTGCCTCAGGGATCCATTCTTGGACCTCTACTGTTTTTGATTTATATAAATGACATTGTCAATTCTTGCCATGAATCTCATTTTATTTCATATGCAGACGACACCTCACTTCTTGCCTCTCATAATGCTATCAATGTTTTAATTGAACTTTTAAACTAAAATCTTTATCACGTACATAATTGGTTTAAGTGCAATATGCTCACTTTGAATATAAGTAAAACACAATGTGTATTTTTTAGACGCGGAGGTATGCAGTATAATACTGATGATATGATTTTAAAAATTGGTGATATACGTTTGAAATTTTATGAATCTATAAATTGTTTAGGAGTTGTATTAAACAGTAAGTTGAGTTGGAGCGATCATATTGACTTTGTTTGTACAACATTTTCCCGTTTTATTGGAATTTTGAATCGACTGAAATATGATTTGCCAAGTTACATTTTGTTCGCTCTTTATAATGCTAATATCTTATCAGTTTCATCTTATTGCAATTCTATCTGGGGAAACACGTAATCTTGCCAAACTCAGAGACTTTTTATACTACAAAAGAAAGTAATTCGAATTTGTACAAAGTTAGATTATAGAGCATCAACATCTAAACTTTTTAAATCATTACACACTCTTAAATTGCAAGATTTGAATAAAATGCAAATAATGTTCTTTTATGCAACGTTTTCATGCTAAAACTCTTTCACCTTATTTACAAAATATGTTTTCTGTGAACTCTGATGTACATAATTATCATACAAGATCGTCAAATCATTTTCAATAAATATTCGTTGCGTCATACTGGTCCCGTTTTATGGAATACGTTAGAATTGAGCAAATTCAATACACAGTTTAATAACACAATGTATGTTCAAAAGGCAGTAGAAGAAGTTATTGATTAGTAAGTATTGATTGGATTATATATATGTATGGATGTATTGGTCTTTCTTCTATTTGTATGATGGTGTTTAATGTTTTTCTTCTTTTTTTTGGTTATGATTAACTTGATTTTTTTTTCTCCGTCCTTTGTTTTCTTTGCTTTGTTTTTTAAGGTAATTTTTAAATAATTATAACGTGTACTATCTGCAACATAAGAAGCCTATTCTGGCTTTCTACGCGCATACCATTTTCCGACAACCAAACTCACGATGTTAATGAATTCTCTCGATGTGGTTTTTGTTCTTTTTTTTCTTTATCATAATCACACCTTGTTTATTTTTATAGTATAAATATAAAAAGATAAATATGAAAAATAACAGTTGTAATATCACAACATCATGACACAAGAGAAGAAGGTAATCATACACAATGTCGGCATGCTTTCTAATATGGACATTCATAGTGCTATAAGACAATAAAGTTCCCATAATAAATAGATAGAACAGCCAGTTGTGTTACCATTTGCTGTATCAAAAGCTCACAGTAGAGGAAAATTTCAGATGCAGTTAGGCCTGTAAGTAACCTTGAAACAGGTGAAAAGAGCGAACATTTTTTTTAATTACAACAGGAAAACATTGATCAAAATCAAATGAAAATGATGGATATGAATGATGGATATCAGTGAGCTGAAGATGTCATCAATGGAGTTATAAAGATTTTTTTTTCCAGTAATATAAACTGTAAAACAGAATGCTATCGCTGGCAGACTGATTACCGTACTAAAATAATGGTCAGTAGGCTGTATCGCCAATTGTTACGGGGGAAGAACTTATTTTTTTTTTAGATTTTACGTACAATTTCCATCCGATTTTGATAACATTTTCATGTTACACTCAGTAATTTTACACTTTCTTAGCAGATAAACATTTTACTGGTGTGGCATTCCCTCTTAAAATTGGGTAGAATTTCATTCTCGAGAGTTATGTATATTTCAAAAATATGTTTGCGAATCTATCTCCTCCAACTTCCTGAAAAGGTTGTTCCTTTTATTTCATACAGCCTTATTCAAGATAGAATACTATACTCCTCCCCCCCCCAAAAAAAAAAAAACCACACACACACACACACACACACATACAAATATTCAAACAAGGTTCCATTTAACCATATTGACCATATTGAAAACACATATTTACTATGTGTTTTGATAGAAAATGTGAATTTGATTGAAGCCTCCATTTATATGTTAGAAGACTGATGGCTGGTTTGAAAGTGAACGATTATCATGTGGCAGATAATCTAAGCTAATCCCCTTGAGAAAACAAAATCTGATCTCAAAATAATTGTGACCCTGCACCTCAAAACAAACAAAAAGTCGCCAGATATGAATTTTTAGTTAAGACCATATTCTGAAAGAGCAGACTTTAAGCTTGAAAATGATGTATAAATCAAATCAAATGGACTCTCCTAACCTATCTAAATATTGGAAAGAAAGCACGAACTCAGGAAAAGTGTGAACTGAGAAAAGAGGCTCTGAAGTACAGTGTCTATTCAAGCGCTTAATCTTTACCAAACCGTGCTGGCTGAGCGATGAATGGGACAAAAAACAGGAAGTAAACCACCAGAGTAACAACAATGAAGAGATTATTAGATTAAACTGAAATTACACATGCCTCATTAACACATTCTGTTCATAATAGATGCCAACTTTCAAAGCAGTAGCACTATCCTTTCAAAAGTTATTAGAGTTGAAAGTTAAGAGTGTGGACAAGGTTTTTCAGAAATGAAAAAAAGATTCTAAAGACATACCTAATCACACTATTCTACCAAAAATGTTCGAGATAAACTGCTAAAAAAACACACTTTTATGCCCGTTTTATGATACCAAATTTTAGCATAATGTAAACGAAGACCCGCTCTTTCAGAAAATATGAAAAAGTCAAGTTCGGCTAGGTTGACCCATTTCACTTATTTTCAGTCCTCACGCAAAATCAGTGTGTGCGACTTTATGTTCGTTTTGAGGTGCACGGTCACAATTAGTACTAAAGCCACGTGAAGCTATTTCAGCTATGTTCTTACCATATGTGCATGTTGCTGAAATGAGTGCAGTGAATCCAACTCCGGATAAACTGCCATCAGACTGGAACCTGATCCAGACAGGACTGAAGTCAAAGTCGCGTCTGATTTGGCCACGTATCCCTGAGAACTGATTGGCTACTCCAGAGAAGTGAGGATTGTCCGCTATTTTCAGCGTATCATAAATAGGCTCGGTTCTGAATCTTACGAGATGCAGAGTCATAAGACAGCCCTCTGGAACAGACACCATCCAGGTAATGTCACTGTTGGCGTCGTAACGTTGGGGATAATTAGGGGATGAGATGGCGACCCTCTGGCCAGATTCTAGGTGGAATGTTCGTTCTTCAGAGACATTGAAGATCACTAAAAGTTAAAAAAATGGGGGTGGATGTAAGTAACTTCCAGAAGGTTTCTTGGACTTTTTTAATTTAGTTTTCAGTTTTGGTTTGATTTATTTATTCACATGTGTAAATCAACGACAATAATCTATTATGTGACAAATCAGTGATAACTAATACCTACTTGTAATATGAATATATAGATATACATGTATAATTATGATAGTAGTGACAAGTACTTGTAAAAACATTCATATGATTTGGGGGTTTGCCGCGTGTGGTGGAGACAATCATTAGCAAGCAAATTTCTTATCAGACTCATTTAATGATTATTTTTCTGATTGTTCTTGTTATGTCATCCATGGCAAAGAAGAAAATCGTTAGGCCCTACGTATTTTTACAGGTATTAATGTATCATAAAAAGATGCAATAAACGGGTGTCAACAATACTTGCATGGATTATCTACGAATTGGATGAATTAAACCAGACAAGCATCAGAAAAAGAAGAAAAAAAAACATGTTTATATCATACAGACCTTACTATCGAAAAACCTTCCAACATTTTTCCTTTTTATACCATTTACTTTTCATCACATACCATTCATCTTACACCGTGAAGTACAACTGAAGAACCGTTACTTTAAGACAATGCCAACTGAACAACAATGCGACTCTTACCAATGGAATACCATGAAAACACTGTCTACCACTACACTATGCCTTAAATTGTCATTTGCCGATCACCACTACCATAGAATACCGTTTAACTACCATTTATCATTAGACTGTATCAATATTCTTCCACGACACGCGATTGACAATTTGAGTCTATTAGTATGCACACTGCGATAAAGTTCACTATTGCCCATTCATCAATGAAGTGCCATTGAAACACCATTTACCAGTCAAGTCCACGAATGAAATGCCATTCACTATTGATCATTTACCATTAAAAAGATAATACAGTTTTTGTTTAGATGGGGATTCACATTGTTTCGTAAGGTAATGAGAAACCACTTATGAAATATGAAAGACCATTCAACTCGAGATGGAATCCAAAGTTTGTTTAATGAAACTATATATATAATGTGATCCTAATAAAAGCTGCACCCCAAATTTTAGTACGACCACGTTTGTTATTAGATATGTCAGTCATTTCAAAAACCTATTTTCATCTAATAAATATTTAATTCCGAAGACAAATGCATGCTTTATTATATTTTATAACTGATTTCTCATTACTTCACAAAAATGTTAGAAATCTGAAGAGTGATCTCAACTAAAACTATTAGACAGGGCAGAGCCAGGCAAAAACTGCCTTTTTTTCCAGTCAAGGTTTTCTCACTTGATTCTGGTACTTTAGACCATACTTAACGAAATAAGCTTCTGCGCCATCTTGAAATCTGTCCCGAATCCAAGATGGCCGCCAAAAATCCAAAATGGCCGCCAGAGGACCTAAAAAGTGCCTTCTGTGGTTAAGATTTGTCTGGGGATGGGTTTTTTAAAACTCTATTTGATGATAAATGGTAAGAGAAATAAGATTCAGTGGATTAAAATCAGAATCAGTTTCTTTTTTATTGCGAAAATCCAACATGGCCGCCAGACGGAGCTCCCGAAATTAATAAATGTCAGAATAACCGGAGGGCCAAACCCTAAAAACTCGCTTACTTAACGAGTGAGTTCCACTCTCTCTACAAACTAAGTAGACCATGCTTATTTTCAAATTTCTATTGTAACAAACAACATAACGCTGGTCTACCTAAAAAAAAAACTTGTTGCGAAAGCCTCCAAATCCAAACTGGCGTCCAAGATGGCCGCCATATTTACTGAATTTGCAATTTGAAAGATAGAATTTGATAGAAACATCAAATTTCAACAAATGTGATGTCATATGAAAGAGAATAAAATTTCCTACAAGTTGATACCATTTTTGTGGGAGATTGTGATAACTGAATTGAGATTTTAAGGAAAAATTCTCATTTTTTGATATTTTTCTGAAAAAAGGAAAATCATGAAAATGCTTGATTCAGCATAAATCAGAAAAAGACTGAAGGATTATCTTGAAACGTTTTTAAGAATTTTGTTTGACATATAATTAATATTTGGAGAAAATTAGGGGTCAGTACCATATGCGGTTCAGGAGTTATAATGTTTCAAACTTGAAAACTCACTATGTAAAAATTTCCACTTTAGCTGTGACAAGACCTTGTTGGTCGTAAAGAGAGTCTGCATACGCCAAGACTACTACACGCACCACTGGCACTGACGCTTGTAGCAGTGCCAGTGGTGCGTGTAGTAGTCTTGGTGCGCGCAGACTTTTTTTTGACAAACAAGAGTTTGTGCCTGTAAACTAACTTTTCATACCAAGTGGTAGCTCAGGTTACGCCGATCGCTATCATTTCAAAGTAGATTGTTCTGGAGCAGATGAGATGAAGCAAAAAATGTCTTACAAGTAGAGGTAGAAGCTTGAAACAACCATGCTATAGAAAGTTTAAAACAAAATTTGGATCAATCACTCAAAAACTTCAAGATTGCAGGCCATCAAAGCTGACATAGTTTATTGCGCCAAATTAAATGTATTATTTTAATTTTGGTACAATTTTGTCTGTTGTGCTATCTATTTATAGTTTTTATATATTTTGAACATTGTAGTGGTATTTCAAACCGTCATGGATCTTTATGGAGATATTTTTAAAACCAGTGATATTCTACTCAGAAAAAGAAAAAAATCGAGTGGAAGTTTCATTTTTGAAGGAGTTAATAACGGAAATCAGTAAATTTGAAGTAAAATTGGAGTGAATTTTGAGTGAAAATTTTCATTTTCACTCATTTTAGAGTGACCTTAGGGATCACTCGTCACTCTTTGAGTGATCCCTGAGATCACTCTTAAAGGAATGAAAATGAACATTTCCACTCTCGAGTGATCCTGATATCTAAAATGTGAAAGCATCTACCAATGGCATTAGTTCAATTCAATTTTGACACTATAACCCACATGAAATCAGCCTAAAACGAAGTAAGAAAAATCTATTCATAGTGAATACACTTTCAGCATGCTTATTTGTAAATTCAATTCAATTCAATTCAATTCAATTCAATGTTTTATTTCATTTTTCGACAAGAACATACAAACATCACATCTTCTTTTTTGATCACAGAAAATCAGGTGCGTAGAACTATGTGGGATGAAAAGAATATACATTAATTGTAGCACCTTGCAATAATTACACATTATCATAAAACTCGAGTGATTTGAAGTAAGTAAACATTGTGGATAATTCGAAAAATGGAGGGACCCACTAAAAAGACAAGTCTTGTAGAATGTGCGCCCCTCAGAAATGTGAATATACAGCATGAATAATCATTTTGGACAGTGTTATTTGAACAATATACTGAAAAGTAATTTGGCACAACACATTTAAAAGCAACTTTGAGAAATTGCCGCCATGTCGGATTTTTCGGGGGGGGGGGGGGTGCTCGGATCAGAAGGGCTTTCACGGACATGTACGGATCAGATATTATTACACATAATATGCCATCATCATTCACGTTTCTACAACAGCAGAGTAACATACAAATACAAAAGCATATCTTTGATACAGAAGCATTTCTTTTTTAAATCAAAGGTCGGTCCTTACCCAAACACTAAAATGAGCTCCACCCCCCCCCCCCAAAGAAAATAAATAAATAAATAAACCCTCAATATGGTTTAAACAAGGACAATATATATGATAGACAGCAGTACAAGAAATTCTAAAAATATATCAAAATTATTAATCAAGATTTGACTCTGACGCAACACACTAAAGGTATCGTTTACCATTGGAAGATATATCACATTCGATTTATATGTGCAGGTTAGTTGTATCACAAAACATTCTACCATGTAGAAAAATATATAATAATGAAGCCTAAAACATACGGACATATCACCAATTTTTTTTCAAGAAACCATAACATTGATAACTGTTGACAGCTTAGTATAAACTAGAAATGTCGCTACGGCGACTGGTATGCCTCCGCCATAATGCATGGTTCTCCTAATAGGTCTATAGTACAATGTCTTCACAATGTGTGATGACAGTTTCACACAATTGGCAAAATATTAAAATGACAGGTTTGCCACAAATCAATGTCTTGACAATGTGTGATGACAGTTTCACACAATTGGCAAAATATCAAAATGACAGGTTTGCCACAAATGTGTTGAATGTTCACTTTCCAAGAACTAGGTTCAATTGGATGAATGATTAAAACGTCAGGGTGCAGGTATTTGAGGAACTGATGATTTTTACTTGACTTTTGACCCTTTTATAAGTTTATGCATTGAGTAATTTTCAAGGTATTGAGAAAAAGTATAATTTCAGTATCAAATGGCAAAATAGTATTATCTAAACCTGGCCTTTGACCTTTGACCTCACAGTTCCAAAGAGAATCACTGTTAGGTAGAACATGCATAAATATGTAAGTTTCATGATGATACCTTGAGTTACTTTCGAGATATGGAGGAAAAAGTGCAATTTAGCACTTTCAATTGACCTTTGACCTTTTGACATTTGACCTTTTGGCAAGAAACTTCCCACAGAATATATATTGGGTAATACATGCATACATCAAGTTAAAAAAAAATCCTTCAGGCATTGCATAAATATAAGGAAAGTAGTGATATTTTGAGGAGTTGACCTTGACCTTTAACCCCCTGACCTTTGATCCATGACCCCCAACTTCCCTAGATAATCACTGCCCATCGGTACATGCATATATACTAAGTTCCATGAAGATACCTTTAACCATTTGCGAGAAAAACATGAAATTTCAACATTTTTTCACAAAATAACGTGCGACCTTTGACCTTTGACCCATCACCCTAAAATCCAAACAAAGTATTATCCCCCAGGATATACCCTCATACTAAGTTTGATGTAAAACCACCACACGGTTCTTGAGATATCGACAAAAACAAAACGGGACGGACGTCCGGACGTAGGTACGGACGGACGGAGGGACGGACGACCCGAAAACATAATGCCTCCGGCCACTTCGTTGGCGGAGGCATAAAAACATATCAGAACAATCTACTTTGAAATAATAACGATCAGCGTCACCTGAGCTACCACTTGGTATGAAAAGTTAGTTTGCAGGCACAAACTCTTGTTTGTCAAAAAAAGTCTGCGCACACTAAGACTACTACACGCACCACTGGCACTGCTGCAAGCGTCAGTGCCAGTTGTGCGTGTAGTAGTCTTGGCGCGTGCAGACTCTCTTTACGACCAACAAGGTCTTGTCACAGCTAAAGTGGAAATTTTTACATAGTGAGTTTTCAAGTTTGAGACATTATAACTCCTGAACCGCAAATGGTACTGACCCCTAATTTTCTCCAAATATTAATTATATGTTAAGCAAAATTCTTAAAAACGTTTCAAGATAATCCTTAAGTCTTTTTCTGATTTATGCTGAATCAAGCATTTTCATGATTTTCCTTTTTTCAGAAAAATATCAAAAAATGAGTGTTTTTCCTTTATATCTCAATTCAGTTATCCCAATCTCCCACAAAAATGGTATCAACTTGTAGGAAATTTTATTCTCTTTCATATGACATCACATTTGTTGAAATTTGATGTTTCTATCAAATTCTATCTCTCAAATAGCAAATTCAGTAAATATGGCGGCCATCTTGGACGCCATTTTGGATTTGGAGGCTTTCGCAACAAATTTTTTGAGGTAGACCAGTGGAATGTTGTTTGTTACAATAGAAATTTGAAAATAAGCATGGTCTACTTAGTTTGTAGAGAGAGTGGAACTCACTTGTTAAGTAAGCAAGTTTTTAGGGTTTGGCCCTCCGGTTACTATAATTTCAGGAGCTGCGTCTGGCGGCCATGTTGGATTTTAGCAATAAAAAAGAAACTGATTTTAATTTTAATTCACTGAATCTTATTCCTCTCACCATTTATCATCAAATAGAGTTTAAAAAAAAAACATCCCCAGACAAAACTTAACCACAGAAGGCACTTTTTAGGTCCTCTGGCGGCCATTTTGGATTTTTGGCGGCCATCTTGGATTTGGGACAGATTTCAAGATGGCGCAGAAGCTTATTTTGTTAAATATGGTCTAAAGTACCAGAATCAAGTGAGAAAACCTTGACTGGAAAAAAAGGCAGTTTTTGCCTGGCTCTGCCCTGTCTATATACCATCGCTAAAGTATCTTTGAAACACCGTTGACCGGTCAGCCCAGCGAATTATTGTTAACCACTGACTATTGATCGTCAAAGATACTCTTGAAGCACTGTTTACCAGCTTACTCCATGAATGAAATACCGTTCTCCATTTTTACCATTCATCATTAAAATGCCATTTGAATCCCGTGTACGGGCATTGACTATGTATGCCATTGAGGTACCATCACTATGTATAATATATATATATATATATATATATATATATATAAGAATATACACACTCAAACAAAAAAGTAACTTCCCCTAGCATTTTTGGATATATCTCAAAAAGTATTTTACCGACTTTCATATTTCAAACGGGAATGGATAGGGAATTTTAGTACTCATGATATGAATGGCATATTATTGCCACCAGATATCATTATTGGTGTGAAAAAAAAAAATTTATGTCAAAATGCATGGGAGAAAAAGTTGCACTTAAGGTTAATTATGAAGCATATTGTGTACATTTCCTATGCAAGTTAGCAAATGACTTTTTTAGATTATGTAATACTCAGGAATTTCTTCAGGTACAATGTGCTTTCCTATTAAACAGATGTTATGCATACTTTTTAAACAATAGGCCTTTTCAATATGAAAATGTTGATCGAAGCCATGTGCTTTTTAATTCCAATTTTGGTTGATCACATTAATTTGCTTATGGACATTTTGCATCATGCCGCGTCTGCAAATTTTTGAAAGAGGGAGAGCTACAGCTTTCCTTGAAGCTGGGGTTCTGGTTAAGGAGGTGGCCAGGAGACTAGGGGTTTCGCCCAATGACATAAGGAAACTTAGAGCAAAGTTTCAGGAAACTGGAGAGGTCGAAGATCTGCCAAGAAGTGGCCGACCAAAGGTGACATCTGTCAGGCAAGATATGTCCATAATCAATAAGGCTGAAACTCGCAGGAAACTGACAGGTACGTGAAATGTAATAATAACAATGATAATAACTATTTCTTATTGAGCGCTTTTACAGGACCTGATCAAAGCGCTGTACATACGTCAACGAACAACATTCACAAAGCATAGGAACATACGTTTAGTAGTTACAATTGAAATAGTTTAGTCTTGAGTTTCCTTCTAAACATTTCTTCTGAATCACATAGACGGAGTTGTTTTGGTAGAGTGTTCCAGACAACAGATCCAGCATGTGAAAATATACGTTCGAAAGCTTTGGTTTTTGCTTGTGGGATTTGTAGGACTGTCTTATCATTTTGTGACCGGAGTTGATATCTGGTGGCTGTAGGGGTGGTTAGTAGGTTGGATAGGTATTGAGGAGCGGTATTCATCATGCATTTATAGACAAGAAGGGCTAGTTTGAAATCGATACGCTCTCTTTGATGGGGAGCCAGTGTAACTGCTTCAGTAAAGGAGCACTCGGGGATCTTCTCTTTACACCAAGCACCAGGCGAGCCGCTCAATTTTGGACTTTTTGGAGTCTTTTCACATCACTGACATTCATATTTGCCA
Source organism: Diadema antillarum (assembly GCF_040938485.1). Lineage (NCBI taxonomy): Eukaryota > Metazoa > Echinodermata > Echinoidea > Diadematoida > Diadematidae > Diadema > Diadema antillarum. The sequence continues at coordinate 214,191 of NW_027272166.1, read as the reverse complement.
GCAGAGAATTTCCATAATCAAGCCTGCTCAGAACTAGAGAGCGCACTGCATGGTTACATGCATCTTCTGTAAGATACTTTCGAACATGAGATATGTTTCTCAGATGGAGGTTTGCTGTCTGGCACACTCTACTGACATGATCTGTCATCGACAGTATCTGGTCAAAATGAACACCTAGATTTTTAACAGTGTCTGATACATTGACAGTAGTGTTTCCAAGCCGAATGCTTGTATCTCCCGTAGGGCGTAGTCTACTAGATGAGAAAACAATGCTTTGAGCTTTGTCCTCATTTAACTTCAACATATTACTCGCCATCCAATGTCTTAACTCATGTATGCATTCGTGCAGTTTAATCCGGGCTTCGTTCAGACTGGCAGGATTGCGTGGATCGAAAGTACAGTAAATTTGTGTATCGTCGGCGTACAGATGATATCGTAGGCCATGTCGTCTGATGATATTAGCGACAGGTCTGATGTACATTGTGAAGAGTTGAGGCCCAAGCACCGAGCCCTGAGGGACTCCGTATCTTACAGTATGAGGCTCAGAGAACTTTCCCCTAGTGACGACACGTAGAGAGCGTCCGGTAAGGTACGATGTAAACCATTGTAGAGCTGTGTCTCTGATCCCATAATCAGACTGAAGTCTTGCCGACAAGATCGAATGATCTAGTGTGTCGAATGCGGCACTTAGATCTAGCAGCACAAGTATGACTGCCTTCTTGTGGTCAATCTCTTGCAGAATATCTTGCTTCACACGAAGTAATGCCGTCTCAGTGCTGTGAAAGGCCTTGTAAGCTGACTGACAGTCCTCATGCAAATGGCAATCACGTAAATAAGATGTCAATCTAGAAGATACTACATGCTCAGTTACTTTCGACATGAAAGCGATGTTTGATACTCGCCGGTAGTTTTCCATGACGTTCTGGTCCAGTGACGGCTTTTTCAACCGAATAAAGACAACAGCCTCCTTCAGTTTATCTGGGAATACACCGGAATTCATGGATGTGTTTACAATATGACTTATGACTGGTACGAAAACATCGACATATTCCTTTAAAAGCCAGGTGGGTAATGGGTCAATATCACAAGATTTACTGGGAGCTCTCAAAATGATCTTCCTTATTTCACTGTCACTAACATAGCCAAACTCAGTCAGTGATGGCATATCCTCAGGACTATCTTGTAGGGTAGACATGATGGGACCAGTGGACGATGAGACACTTCCAGAGGTACTGGATTCAAGGGATTGTCTCATGCTGGATATCTTATCATCAAAATAGTCTGCAAATTCATTGCTCAGCTGAAGATCATCGTCTGAAGCATGTAGCTGTTGATTATCTGCAGTTCTGAGCAGAGAATGGAGTGTTGTGTACAGACTCTTTGGATTTGACGAAAGAAATACATCAGTGTAGAAACTTCCCTTAGCCGTCTGGATAACTTGAGTGGCATGTTTTTTCTGTTTGACGAAGAGCTCGCGATCGCATGGTGCTCGTGTCTTCCGCCACTTTCGTTCAAGCTTCCGACGCTTCTGTCGAGCTTCATGCACCATCGAATCATACCAGGGAACGCAGGGTTGTTGCTTCCTTGTGCGTGTTGATGCTGGACAGTGAACATCGAGGACGCGTCTGATAGTTTGATAATATGAGTCTATGGCAGAACTGCTGTCATCTGTAGTCAAATCACTGAGAGTCGTCAGAAGATCTTGTCCAAATGACTTCCTGTCAAGTTGGCGGAAGTTACGAGAAGTTGTCGTTTTCTTCTGTGGATCTGGTTGATCTCTCTTCAGGATGCAGCCCACATTGAAATGATCAGAAAGTGCTTTGTCACTCACTGAACATTTGGACACAAGACAACTTTCTTTTCGAGACATGATCAGATCTAATGTGTGGCCCATATTGTGGGTAGGTCCAGTAACATGCTGTTGCAGTCCTGCTGCTTTTACAGAACTCAGAAACTGCCTAGTTTCCCGATTTCGTAGAACATCAATGTGGACATTGAAGTCACCTACAACCAGTAGATCTCCAGTTAACATCGCTAAGCTGCCGAGGAAATCATCAATTTCTTCTAGGAAAGCGGTCACTGTGTAACCATTGGCTGCTGAAGGAGGTGGCCTGTAGACAGCAACAATGTTCAAGTTGTTTGAATCATCGCTGACACATACATATTCAAATGTAGTCGTTTGCTGATCTAGCTCCTTGATTTTGAGATGTAACTGTGACTTAAACAGGATGCCGATACCACTATGGCGGTCGCTTTCTCGAGGAAAGTTCATGAAGGAGTAGCCAGGAGGAGAAAACTCGTTAATGACAACTGTATCTTCCTTCGTGAGCCAAGTCTCTGTAACCGCCAGCATGTCGATGTCATTTTCGAGGACAAGATCGTAAATTTCGAGTCTTGTTTCGCATAGAGTGGGCATTTCACAGACAAAATGTCATGTCCGGTGTGTGTGTGGCGGTCGATTTGGTAATATACCTGAGATTGTCCCTGTTTGCACCATGCTGACCATTGACAGGAGTTCCACGAGGAGAGGAGAGAATTGGAATTTTCCTCTGCCTTCGGCTGCCAGCACGCTTGCCTCTGTGTGTTGGCAGGCATGAGCAAATACCAAGTTCTCTAACAGTTTTCCATAGATGCTCTGGTAATCGAGTCTTTCCATGCGGTTGAAGGTCAAGAATTTGGTCCGCATTGTTTGACCCACTTAATCCTCTCATGGCTGAAAAGAATGGCAGGGTACCAGTGCAACCATCAATGTCTGGGAGTGTATTGTCTAGTCCATGGTCAGGCAAGCCATGTCCCAGTACAACAGACTGAAGAAGCAACAGACCATGAAGTAGTGTAGACAGGATGGTAATGCCTACAGCCCAATGTACATGAGTAGCCATTTGGGAGACATTAAGAAAATCGCGAATATGAATCAAATTGCAGCAAGATTCATCTCAGCAATCGTCCAGGATGATCTATGAGTGATAACACAACTCCTGATACCAAAAACATGAAGACAGCTTTCCAAAAAGATGAGATATATCACACAATCTCAGGAGCTCACAAACTCGTGTGGCAGCCTGTTAGGCGCTCACAAGAAAAAAAAAAAACTTGTGTTCTATGAAATGTATTAAATTGCATGAAAATGAGTGATTTGTAATGCTGCTATATTTTCAGGCTTCTACATTTTCAAGTATCCCTATATACATGCTTTTCCCTTTTTTCTTTCCAACAAAACAGATAAAATAAGGGACTACATCGCCGACGAGGACATAGGCCAGATGATATCAGTCTTCAGACCGTGAGGAATCGCCTTCATGAGGTGGGCCTCCGAGCTAGACGCCCCAAGAAGAAAGTGAAGCTCACGGATCGCCATCGCCAGGAGCGCATCGCCTTTGCAAGACGTCGTCGGAGACGAGTGCAGATTTTGTCTGAGGAAGATTGACGGCAGAATGCGGGTTTGGAAAAGGGCAGGGGAGGAGCTGAATCGTGACTGCATAGTTGATCTACAATGTAGAGCGCCCTGAGGTTGGCAGTGTGATGATGTGGGGCGACATCAGCAGACATCAGCAGCGATACGTCGACGAGGTGTTGGAACCGCACGTCATTCCGTATGCAGCAGCTATGGGAGACGATTTCATCTTCATGGATGACAATGCTATAGACCTCATCGCGCTCAAGTTGCAGATCAGTTTGTTGAGGGAAATGACATCGAACGTATGGAGTGGCCTGCAACATCCCCTGACTGTAATCCAATAGAGAATCTTTAGGATATCATTAAGCCGACAGCGAGCAAGAAGGTGAAAGATAACACTTCACTGCAAGAATTTCAGCGCATTTTGCAGAGAACATGGGGCAACATTGAGCAGCGCGAAGTACAAACGTTAGTTAACAGTACACACACACACACATATATATATATATATATATATATATATATACATATATATATATATATATATATATATATGGGGGGGGGGGGGACTCTGTTGTTTGCAAGGTCGATCGTGTATGTATAAAGCCACAACGCCGAAGTCCATGGTAGTGCCAAAAGGCTGTGACCGGATTCACCCCTAAGCCCGGACGAGTGCCTTCTTTGAAACCTCGTTCGGAAGATACAATTGTACTGTAGATGGAAAGTTACAAGACTTCGAGAAAAAATTACAGACCGCGAGAAAATTAAGTCTTCAAGAAATCAAAGGTTCTCTAAACTACCAAAGTCGGGAGAAGGCGAAATCCTCACGGAGAAATGACTGGGCTGCAGAAGGAGTTAAATTACAAGGACAGAGTCATATGAATAATGAGATAGACTAGCGACGTATGTAGCACGTGGCACTTCAAGGAGCTACATCTGGGGAGAAGAAAAGGAAGAATTTCAAGACTTATACGTCTAGAAACTGGAAATACCTCCTGACGCATCAAGAATAAAACACCAAAGGCCTCACCGGGTCCCTACTGCAAAGTCCAGCAAAATCCAGCAAATATAAACGAACTGTACCGACATATCTAAATTTCCTCTTAAAACAGACTAAGCATTCATGAAATAATATTTGATTACAAAGTCATACAGCCAATATACGAATAATAACTGCACCAAAATTTAAAAATAAAAAAATCTCCTTTCGAAACGTTCACCTAAAATAACAACTAAGAAACTTTATCCTACAGAGTATCATTATGAAAGTTGTTCTTACCAATACCGTTGTTTGATATCAGGTCGGGCACATTTGTTTCTGAAAGGGTAATCAGAAATTCACAAGATGTTAGAAGAGGAATTAACCTCTACATGAAACCCGCCATCAGAGTATTGCCAACATTTATTTTGAACCAGTTATTCCTCACAATTATAACGATATCATTATTTATGAAGTGAATGCACAATCTTACAATGTGCACCGGAGTGGCAATCCACAATACAAATGATGGAATTTCAGGTGACTTTATTTACAGCTGCAAAATGTATGAATTGAAACGCCAAGGTATAAAGCACATGTTGTATTGATAGATTGTTCTTCCAATTTAATCGAATGCATAATTCTATGTTAAACTCTCAAATAAACTTTGAGAGTGATTTTTTTTTTTTTTGTTGGGGGGGGGGGATTCCGGTGGGTTTATAGCTTTTGTTTATCTTTTGTGTTATTATCAATTTCTTTTTGTGATCCCAAAGTGTCTCAGATTTATGACATCAGGGTCCTGTTTTATGAAGAGTTACAATTTCTTATAAAGTTGATTTCTATCACAAGTCTATGGCGACGTATGTGTTCAGAAAATTTAAAATCGATTATATCTTTTGATAAAACAGGACCCAGGTCAATTTCATATCTGGTCCTGCCATGCCCTTCAAACCATCACAAGTGGATAAAAAACATTGGCTACTGACCTTCAACCACAATTTGGCAAATGGCTGTCCTTTTGTCGCTGCACATTTCATTGTGGAATTTCCTATTCAGCATGTAGATGCAGGCACAGCTGGCATATTCATCATCTGGTTCACCGGCATCCCAATCTCGTGTTGTATTGAAAAGAAAGTAGAAGCGTTTAAATTGATATTTGAATATGAAGAGTTTTATCGCAAAAGGAGCTAAATGCATTCTTGTTAAGGTAAGATATTTGAGATTAAAGCTGCTAAAAACAATGAAAATAATAGGAAAATGCAGGATTTTTTTTTAATTCATAACTTTTAGAATATTCCTTGTTATGTTACAAGTGAGGTATTACTGGAATGGTAGAAACGTTTGCAAAGTTACAGATATTTCAACTATGTAATACCCATCAAGTAACGTGTACTATCTGCTTAAGAAGATATTGGTATGATTTATTTTTCACTGCAGTAATCTTCGCAAGATTTTCGGGACCAGCACTATTGCTTAATAAGCTTAACAACGCAAACCCTTCCAATGTATTTATGATAAACAAGCAATGCAGCTGAGCATAGACGATCACAGCGGTCAATAGACAGATAGTGGGCCTCTACTTGTTATTAATTGTATCATCAATCCTTATTTTATAAGTCCGAGGCAAAATGATTAATTAGTCTATCAATAACTTGTCACGTAATGGCTCTTATGAAATCATTTGATTATGATCTATACAGCCATCTAGTATGGAAGTATACCTTATAGATAGAGTGTGCAATTATCTTTTAACAGAACCGTTTCCTTACTTCTATAATTTGAGCGGGTGCCGCGTGCGTCCGTCTCACACACCCATTCAGGCTCGCCCAATTTGTGACAGTTTATCCAGGCAGAGAGACCATCAAAGTGAAGCTGTAGCGCGTCAAACTCTGCGTCGCTTTCCAGAAAGAGGAGAGATGGCTGCCTCATCTCACCGTTTGTCAGCTCCACCTCCGCCATAGTATTGCAACTTCTCACAGCATCGAACCACCACATTTGGTCTTTTATATGCAGACACTTGGACCCTGCTGGGAACCAGCCGCTCGGACAGACCGATGTGGGGTCAGGCTCAACTTTTACCATGTGGAAAATAATAGTATAAGTAAAAGGTGAGATTGCACAACATCATCACATGCACAAGAAAAAGGTCATTATACACTATCGCCAGCACACTTTCCAATATTGGCGGTTAATAGAGTGGTGGACACTAAAGTTTCAACATCACTGAACAAACAAATTATTTTGGTTGGCTATTTGTATCCATATATACATGTATAATGCAACATGTTTGAGAGATACAGAGCTGCCAAGTAACCTATACAAATTGAAAAACAGACAAACTCACGTACATAAAAAAAAATCATGAAAACTTTTAAAGCATTTTACAGTCATATAATTTTGGCTGTATTGAATTAAAAAAAAAGTATTGAATATAGTATCATTCAGTGGTATAATCTCTTGTGTTTCTTGAGAAACATAGTAAATATCACAAAAATTAAGGTTAACAGTTCCGTTCCTGTAGTTTAAGAGCGGTAATGGTGTATGAACTTGCCATTACATATCTACAGTTTCCTTCGAGAAATAGCTTTGAAACTATCACGACACATAATGTGCAGATTGTAATCAGTAAGCTAGTCGTCAGGTTGAATACAATTACTCTTCAATATTTGAGCCCCACAATTCGACCCCTGGTCATTCGCCATATTTTTTTTTTTGTTCAGTTGCAAGATTCTACAGTTTTAAAACGTTACACTATCTCACTGAATGGTGTTTTCATTCAAAACAAATAAAACGTGGTGATGTTCATTATTGCGAAGGTTCGTTATTCTGAAACACAGAAATTTTATATAAGCCCTATCTACTTACAGGTTCATAAATCCGAAAATGATGAAGAGTTCCTTAAAGCAATAGTCAGCAAACGGTATTGACCAGGCACATTGTGCTAAACGCTAGATTGAATTAATAAGTTATATGTTCTTACCATCAGGACAAGTAGCTGAAATGATCGCCTCAAATTTAACCGAGGACGTTAAGTAATCAGAGTGAAAGCTGATCCAGACTGGACTGAAGTGATAGTCATTTCTTGTTGACGGGACATTTACTCCCGAGAACTCATCGGCTGCTCCGGAAAAGTAAGGGTTATCTGCGATTTGTAGCGTGTCATATCTAGTCCAAATACGAAATCTGACGAAGTGCAAAGTCATGTCACAGCCCTCTGGAACAGACACCATCCATGTAACTTCAGTGTCTGTGTAGTAACGTACAGGAGGACTAGGGAAAATGATGGAGGCCCTCTGGCCAGACTCCAGGTTGAATGTGTGTTCTAGGGTAAGAAGTAATAAGAAAGAGAAGAAAATCATTTAAAAAAAAAAAACTTCCCCCCCCCCAAAAAAAATGTGCCCCTTTTGAAAGTTTTTATCTTTTTTTTTTACTTACTTGTGATAGATTGACGACGAAAGTTTAATTTTCATGTAACAAGTCAATAACAATATAGCCCTATCTAACTCATTATACATTGAACAGACATGCAGATAGATAGAATAAATAACATTAACAAATATACATTTTTGAGGTATAAATTGAGAAGACCTTCTTCAATTAGCAGAGTGTCTGACTGGCAGGGATGACGGTATTTAAAGATTCAAATACTGATTTAGATAATTAAAATTGACGAAAAAAAAACAGCAATGACAACAAATTATCTTTACTCTCGTGCTATTTCAAGTATAGGCCTAAATATACATGAGCTACAGCCCCATAATCAAGGTAAGTATGAAGAGCATATAATTCTATGAGGAACTCAAAGTTCTTATGATGAAAATTTCTTTTGAAATGGTTGAGATATCCAAATTCAAGGAGGTCCTAATAACAAGTGGGTCTCACTTTTGACATGTATTAGGAACATTTTGTTTTACTTTGTTTTTTGGATCGGCGGTCAGGTATTGATGAAAGTCCTGCACCAACAAATTAAAGTAAGTTCTTACCATCGATACATCTTGCTGAAATGACTGCCTCGAATCCATCTGATGTTGCTGAAGAGTCAGAGTGAAACCTGATCCAGGCAGAGCTGAAGTCATACTCAGTGCTAGTTGCTATGTCAAGTCGCCCTGAGAACTCATCGGCCACATCTGAGAAGTCAGGATTGTCTGCTATAGTCAGCTTGTCATAAGAACGCTCGGTACTAAAACTGACAAAGTACAAACCAATGCCACAGCCATCTGGAACAGACACCATCCAGGTGATATCAGTGTTGCTGTCGTATTGTTGAGGATAATTAGGGGACGAGATGGTGGCGCTCTCTTCAGATTCCAGGTTTAATGTTTGTACTGCAGGGACATCCTTCGTATTAACTAGAAATTAGACAGGAAAAATTATATAAAATTTCCCGTAATTGCTGCGGTGTTGTTGTTGGGTTTTTTATCTGTGTTTTTAGTTTCGGTTTGTGTCACATTGTAATATTTGCTTGTAAAGATGAATGAAAAAATGTGATAAATGAAACAATTATTCGTGATTTGACTAATCAGTGATAACTAAATTTACTCAACACTGAGGACGGGTAGGCCGTAAAAGAAATCACGTGGTTAACATGTAAAACCTTAACTTCATTAAATTTTTAGGTACAATTTGCATAGAGAAGACCATCATTACTACAGGTGCTTGACAGGGATGGCAACCTCACAGAAACTTATTGTTTATAAAAATCAAAATTCAAAGTGGAACTGGAAGAAGAACAACATAGAAGTGTTAAAATTTGAAACAAATTTGGTTATTAGGATATGCATATAATTCTATAAAGAGACAAAAAATCGAGGGATAGAGAAGGGGGCATCTAAAACAGAAAGGAGAAGACAGAAACTGAATATTAAAAGTAACTTTAAAAGCACTTGAAGCTATATCTAAATCACAAGGAGACTATGATGTTACATAAGAGTATACATTTAGAGCCAACAAAGACGATTAACGCTGCGAAGGGAAATACTGCATCTACACGAGTTTATGATCATCGGACAACGGTACATACAGTATAATTAATTCCTGCCAGTTAGATATTATCCTTTTGTACATAATGCTGGATACGTATCTCTACTAGGTCCCTCTACCAGCCAGGTGGTTTTATTTTGCCCTTTCTGTAGTACGATTATGAGGCGTATGTTCCAACCAAAGATCAAGACTTCAATGACGTTGACACGGGGTACTATTCATACATGCAGATCTCAATGTCGACGGAACAGACATGCATATCCCCGTAAGCGGTATGGGTGCTGTCAAGGGGTTCCTGTTACCAAGGTCTATTTGGTACAGTCCCGTGTTGTTGTTGTTGTTGTTGTTGTTGCTGTTGTTGTTTTAGGTGTATTAATTAGAATAACTGTTTTGGGTTGAACATTTGAAATTGTCTTGGTTATATACCATTCAAGAAAAGAAATTGATTAGATATAGTGTAGTCCTACGTTTTTATGGAAGTACTCTATACAGATGTAATCATTGCGTTGTAGTCATCGGGCAGGTCGTCGGGCATTTTTTCAATGTAAGAACAAGAAGCAAGGTAGATGTTCACTGGGTATATGATGGTCACATTGCTTGTCTCCTGGATCGTGTTTTTGCCCACTACATGACTAATGGATAAATTAATGCAGAAGGGTACAATAAGTAGACTCTGTATCTAACAAAATATAGTATACCTGTATTAGTTGCTGTTGATGTTGCAACAACGCCCGTAGGTCCTTCATTGCAGAGGTCGCCTGTGTTGCAGGTGCAGAGCTGGCCCTCCAATCCCCGGAAGCTCATTCCACTGGCCTCTAAAGAACCCCGGAGTCCCTCCATCACCCCAGGCAAGTCTGCTGGAGTGAGGCATACGTTAGGAGGCATGCCCTCATCGCTGCACCCTCTCTCCAGTTGAGTCATTGATACATTGCCAACTGTAAACATTTCCAAAATATCAAAACAGAGAGGGGGACACAAAGATAAAATTAATACTCTACAACCCATGTCACCAAGCATGCTGCAGCTAATATCTAATAGCGTTGCATCAATTACCCACTGGTATAGATATATCACCAAAGGATTGTCAAACACACCTGGCAAATTTCAATATCCACGCATATTACAGTATACCTCTAATCAGCTCCGTGGGATGTTTAAGAAACAGTCATCTCAAACTCCAGCATTCATTTATTACCCCCCCCCCCCCGCCCGTCACGCAGCTGATCATGCAAAATCCACAACATTTATAACACAGAAATCTATGAAACATCATTAACATGTGCGGAACTCGTTGTGTAAACGTAATATTTCACTTCGCAGTTGAAATTGTGACTCGTGCATCACAAAAGCGACAAAAGAAACTGCCAGACAAGAAATACATACTCTGAAATATTTGTACACTGAGGAAAGAGGCTCTGAAGCTTATAGAGTCTATTCACATGAGGCAAATCTCTCGTTTGAAGAAGCTACACCCCTGTAGACAATGCCAGTGTATATCTTGGCAATCAAGGACTTAAAAACCAAAGATATAAAACACCTGTTTCTTGACCCTGGCCTAATCTAAGCATCAGTCACCGCCACAGAGGGGGGGGGGGGGGGGGGCACCCGCGAGAGAAGGAGATTGTTTTGGTTTTGGCATGGGCTATGTAGCTCCATGGTGCGTGTGTGTGTCGACAAACTTCTACAATGCTCTCCTTCTTATTCCTGTATTTTCGTTATTTATGGGTCAAATTTTTTCGTTCGAAATTCAAAACGGATGACTATAGAATTTCTCAATAGAATATAAAATCTAAAACTTCAGAAAGAATAGAGAAAATTGAGTGCACTTTGAATGGTCTGCCACAGGCAGATATCCTTATCATGCTCTTACGTAATATGACAGCTGTTGCAGTCATTAAACCCTGGCTTGGCCTCCAGGTTTGCCACGCCTGAGTAGAAAGTTATTTTGCAGTGGGCAAATACATCTATACTCCCACGTCTCAAACGAGGAATCGTTAGGGGGTATAGCACCCCATCAGCTTCGTTTGGCGATGGGGTCTCGCCTCAAACGGGGGTTTGACGGCATGAGTGCGTAAAGTTATCAACTCATGTCTGCGCAATGAATGATACGAAAAACAGTCATATTTTATTAGAATTGAAAGTGAAGAGTGTGTAGGGAGCTCTTGACAAATAAAAGGAGGCTTCAAGACATACCGGAGCAGATAATTCTTCGCTGCATGAATAACAGTCAATGCAACATTGGAAGCAAATCACAAAGTTATATAATAGAAAACGAAAGACAGACGATCGATTTGCTTGAAAATGATAATTTTACGGGGGAAAAAAAAACTAGTATAATGTCTCTCGTTCAAGTGAAAACTTAAGTGCTGAGGTAACAGTTGCCAAGAATGATGAGAATCAACAGTTCTGAGATCCTGGAGAGATTTGCAAACTTACACAATGGGTGGTACATATAGCTTGTGATATTTGTAAACTTGCAGCTCCCAGACTGAGAACAGTTAACGGGTTGGACCGACGGGAAATCCTCGCAAGGGCCGACTCCACTATCACCACTGAATCCTGGCATATTTGACCTCATTTCTCTGCACTGTGAGCACATAATGCCGCTTTCTGTTGTAAGTTCATAAAGAAAGGGGGTGGAGAGATAAAGTGAAATTATCTCACGTATACATCCATACATAGAACATAAACAAATGTAACCGAAAGAAACAATTTAAATGCACAGGTTCTCTAACACACTATATCATGGAGTTGTCTCTTTGTGTTTTATTGATCACACACACACACAACCCCACATAAATTTCGTAATTTGAATCAGAAGATGCTGAAACGTTCACCGTCTGTCCCTGTAATTCCTTTGCTTCTTAACACAAAAAAACACAATTTTTGTGGCCTTCTACTTTAAGCATCTGACTGTCAAACTCTTTGGAATTCTCCTTGCAAACATATCATATGCCTACAAGCTGATATTTGAAAAGAATTTTACTCAGAAACACAGCTGCAGAATGCAGAGAATTAGAATGGCACATCTGAAGATGGCAAATACAATTAAGGTGACTGTAAAATTTGTGGTTGAGATCATGCACTACCATTATGTATTTTCCAAAAAGATATACTTCAAGGATTTTTTCTTATTTTAAGAGAACTGCTCTAACCTTCAGTGCATCTTGCTGAAATGATTGCCTCGAATCCATCTGAGGTTATTGATGAGTCAGAGTGAAACCTGATCCAGGCAGAGCTGAAGTCATATTCATGGCTACTTGAGACAAGTTGCCCTGAAAACTCATCGGCTACTTCAGAGAAGTCAGGGTTATCTGCGATTGTGAGTTTGTCATAAGATCGCTCAGTGTTAAAAGTAACAAAGCGCAAAGTAATGCCACACCCCTCTGGAACAGACACCATCCAGGTAATATCAGCGTTGCTGTCGTAATTCAAGGGATAATTAGGAGATGAGATGGTGACATTTTGACCAGATTCCAAGCTGAAAGCTTGTCCTCCAGACACACCTGTGGTGACTAGAAATGATAAAAGAAAAAAATGGTGAAAGTTTCTTTAACTTAATCGCGTATTATAGCAGATACCACACAACCATGTCTTAAATTAGTCGAGACTTGTGAAATTATCAGCGCATGGTGTCCATGATCTGCTCCTAGCTGAGGTCATGTGTTTTGAAAAAACTACTAGAATTAAATTGTATCAGCTCTAACGTGTTTGTTTACTTAGTAGTTCTAGGCATACTTGTTGCCTGTTAATAATATTATACTCAAGTCTCGCTTATATCTCTTTTTTCTTCCCGAGCCGCATGCCGTCATCTTGGAGCACGTGAATTGACAACCAATTATCTGATCTTATCCACACTCATCTCATTAAACAGAAATGCATGAAGAAAATATTTATTGAAGTTAAATTTCTATAATTCTATACAACTTCTCTTCACAAACTCATCTCGCATGTTTTAAGGAGCAAGCCATTTTCTTACTATTGTTTTAAATTACACTTTAAGTGAGTTTGCTTCCGCAGTAACCTCAAAACATGACTCCATGCGCTTTATCCACTATGGTGGATTAGTCTACACAATTTGGAGCTTACTTGGAAATATATTTCATTAAAAAAAAAAAAAATGTATTCAGGAGATATTCGTAGGCTATTTTTTTTACAGACAAAAATTACAGCAGGTTTCTTTCTCACATACCATGCTTCTTAACCAGAATTATTCAATAACTTTTGAACTTCGCCTACATGGTGACTCGATCCAAGCTTTGCTCCCCGAAAATATAAACACACGTTCATTATTAGCTCTTCACCTTGTCACTATTAAACCAGGTATTAGGGAGCTTATCTCCCATTTTTAATGTCTACCTTCAAATTAATTTAGTGGTATATCAATAGTATCAAATAAAACATGTACTTGTAAAGTTAAAGCTTCACTGTAATCAAATCAATCACTATAAGCAGCTGAAAAATTAACAAGGATCTGATGTTATCATTGCACATTTCATAGTGAGAACAAAACAGAATGGTAGAACTGAAGACAGTTATACATTGGATAACGAATATCAATACCAAATTTGTTCTTACCAACTCTTTCTGTAGGCATCACATCAGACACATTTGTTCCTGGAAGCGAAGTTTAAAACAGAGATTCAAGACATCAAATTAGAAAACACGATGAAACTCTGCATAAAACACGTGAAAGCCCTGACCTATTTTCAGTCTAACTTATTTTGATTTGTTTCGTTTTATTCATGTGATGCATTAGATATACCATTCACCAACATAAATGGAATTATAAACTACTTATAGTATCGCAATCCAGAGTACCGAAACCTTATAACAAAAATAACTAAAAGCACGTAAATGATGATACTTTATCTGATTTTATTGGCCAACAATATGGCAGCAAAATGCTGAAACTAAAAATAATGCCGTGATGTCATACGGGCTAGCTGTTGCACTGAATATTTTTAACCGATTCCTAATGTCCTACCCCGTATACCTACTACATCCTTTTCCCAGTTGATGCATCTGTATCACAGTCTTTCATACACCGGCAAAAATTTTGTAATGCGTGAAGACATGGTTACTAAAATTAAATATGAAACCACATTTTCAAAACACAATCCAAAACTGCAAATAACTGAATAATAACGTATAAGTACAATTTTTAACACAAATCGAAAGTCTGAATCCAGCATAAATACTAAAGATTGCGATGTCTTTTATCTTTTTCCAGTAGCTTTCAAATCATAAATTTTCTTATTTGAATGTTGATGAATATGCATTTAGTATTCATGATGAAGAAACCAGTGACGAAGACGTAGCGAATCGAATAAAAACGTTTGCTGAACGTTCATTACAGACGAAGTTAGAGTAGCAGACCCAATAAGCACATGTTGTGGACGTTTATGAAATTTCCAAGTTCATTATTTGTGGAAGGTTGTCGACGTATTAAAACGTTTCAAATGGGCGTAGTAAAACGTGTTTTAAGAGTTTAAAAAACCGACAAAGATAATAATAACAACAATTTGTAGACGTTTATAAAGGACGAAGACATAGCGGACAAGATAAAAATGTTTTCTAACGTTCATGGACGTTTGTAAAACGTTTTCCACAAAACCTGCGCTTTGCAGTAAATGCCTAGTCCCAACTTTGACGTTGTATACGTTTCAAAAACGTCCATTTTATACGAAGACGTATGAAGTCAGGGTTCCCTGAAATCTTGTTAGTTTGTCAAAAGAGGTGGCAGTTACCAGTGGTTTTTGAAATTATCCCCATTCTACAAGGATTTTTTTTTCTTTTGTCATTGTTCACTCGTCGGAAGCAAAGGGTGTTGCTTCCTACCACTCACCGGAGTGTATCTGATCGCAGTCTTAGAATTCGGACCTGATTAGTGGACTATATCAGGTCAAAGTCAAACATAATTATCGTGCGTGACACGATGAGGCAAGTTCGTCACAATCACGCGCGACATGTCTGACATTGGATGTAATAGTCTGAGAGCTGGCTGCTGGTCAATTTACCCACCAAGCCCAAAAGGTTTGACCCCTCAGAGTTGCTGGGGCCACCCTCCTCATTAACCCTATTAAGCCCAAGCTATTTTGACCCCTCGTAGGCCCAAGAGGGGGGGGGGGGCACATAAGCAAGTGGAATTTTATTATTTGTTATGTTTGAAATTTCTCAAGGTCAACACATGGGGGCGCTATTCATATCAACATAGTGATACATTATGAAATCCGAGATGAAATGTTTGGAATGGGTACACGTATAGTTATGACATTTCATATTTGCATAATAGTGGAATTTTTAGATTGCAAATTGAAAATATGATAAACTAATGATATTAGAGGCATAATTTGGGTGAAGGGAATCAAACTCAAATATAAGGGCAATCTGTAGAAAATATTGTTTTCAATTATCTCTATTATATCTATTGTTTTATGCCTTTGTCACATAAAAACAAAGGAAATAATAAGAAAAACTTTTCAGGACCATGATTACTTCAAATTTTGCTTCTTCAACAAATTTCAGCGAAGAAACACCCATTTCATACACTATAATGCTGTTAAATGAAATAGGAACAGAAAACAAATGCAAAATCTGACTGACATGGTTGTCAGTTTATGGTTGCCATGGCAACCAGCAACATCAAATATAGCTAAATTATATATCAAAATGTTTGCAATAAGATTTTAGGAAAAGTCACCAAATTTGGTTGAAATCGGATTAAGGACGAAGGAGTGGCAAACGAAAATCTGGTAGGGGGGCACAATGTGCCCTCCCCCCCCCCCCCCCCTTGGGCTTTATAGGGTTAACAAAATGGGCGTCAGCCTGGTCCCTGAGGGCGGGTTCGGCCCCCAGGTACCCCCCCCCCCCGAAAAGGCCCTCCGGCGGGTGTATTTAATACCCCATGGAGCCCATGAACCAAACTTGGCCTAAATGAATGTCCTATGGGTGTACATAATCAAAACATAAAAGCTGACAAAATATCTGGTCGGGAAAGGGGTTGCCAGACCGCTTGTTTGCAGGCACAAAACCTTGTTTTTGGCAAAGGGGTCTGCGCCAAGACTACACGGTCCCATAGTCCCTGTACGGTAGGGTCTCCCGCCAGTCTGAGAGACAGTGGTAGTTTAGAGCATGTAGTAGTCTTGGCGCAGACTCCTTTACGCCCAACAAGGGTTTGTGCCTGCAAACTACCCGTTATACCCTGGGACCCAGGGTAGTTTGCATGCACAAACTGACATCACCTACACACGCACACACACGCACACACACACACACACACACACACACACACACACACAATGTTCACACATGGCTCTATGTATATACTATAACACATGACATGTTCATGATGGAAAGACAATTTAAACCAAAAATCTCACAACTTACTTGTTTAGCGGTGGTGGCCTGCGGCCGACATCCATCGACCTTCGGAGCCTATTGATGGTTACCGGGAATTGGCATGTTATTTAGGTTTCTCAATAATACAGCCATGATAGACCTTGCACACAATTAATGTCAGACCTATAAGATGTTCATACCTGTTGAATGTTTTACATGGATAATATCAATACACATTTAAGGAACACTGAAGAAATTCGAAATTTGTGTGAAGTTGTATTATGTTTTAATGGCCACACAGCCTGCTTTTTCTGCATGGTGAATTCACCTTATGAGACACAAATAGCTTTTCAGAAAATGCTGAAATAAAACCTTTGTTGTGAGTAGACTTCAGTTTCAGACCAACCACAACAGCACTAAAGGCCAGTTGTATAATACATTTAAGTAAACATTTTCATCAGCAGTGCATTAAACATACCTTTAATAAAGTTTATGTCAACAGCTGGGATTTAGCTTGGATTACTTCTCTTTCTCCTGCTTGATATCCTCTTTTAAATACAAATAGCAAGTCTCAATCCTCATATAAGATTATTTGGAAAACCTCAAACTACCAACTTTTTGTGTTGTTGGCTGATAAAAACCACCCTTCGATGTATAATATAGGCAAGGGTTACAGCATCCATGCCAACATTTCCTTTATTTGACTCTAATAAATTACAAATCGGAATAAACTGCATTACATAACGACATGATATCAATCTATTTTCATACTCAGTAGTGCATGCCACCTCATAGTTTGGGACAAATATCTGCATATCAGAGTTACGAACATAATTATGGTGTTCCATATAAATTATATACATGTATTGCTGAACTTCCTTGAAACATCAAATAACAAGCTTCACAATAGAGTGCTAACTTTCTGTAATGAAAATAAACAGGCTGAGAGCATTTACTTTGATCTTGTGTTCTATTTCTTCAGCACTTTTTTGTCAGCTTATTTCTTGAGATACTTTTTATTTATAATAGTTCCCAGCCCCACACAAATTGTGTCACATACTGCAAACACTGCCATTGACCGTGACCAGTACACACCAAATTGACACATCAAATCATCAGCTTAATGAAATAGCTCTCTCTTTATATAGCATATAGGCTGAGATTATTAACTTGCTTTATATCAGCACGTTTGTCAACTCCTTATTTCTGGAGATACATCATCTTCAGTTCCCCAGCCCCACACAAACAAAACTCAACCTATGGTGTCACATATTGCAAACAGCGCATTTGATTGCCATTGACCCTGGACATATACATAAACATAAAATTACCAGCTGAATGAAATCTTACTAGTAGCTTAATTTCTTTTCTTTAACAATAGCATGCACGTTGAGAGTGTTTACATTTTTTTTTCTTGTGTTCTATTTCATATCAGAATTTTTGTCAACTCCTCATTTATGAGACACTTTGTTTACCTCCCCTACCCCAAAAAAGGTAATACTTTCAGGGTGTCATACCATTAATTATACAGTTACAATGTAGTTCATGTTTATGATTTAGTTGCCATTCAAAACCATCGCAATTACAATCAAGCCATGCATCACACTCTATGAAAGACTAAAGCTTACATGAATTACATAATGTAGGCCTGATAAGCATTGCACATGACTGTTTCAGTTGGACACTATGATCCCTGAACTGAAAAGTATTTAGCATGGATTTGTTCACACAAACATCAAACATAATTTCATATTTTAGTCTATCATACAGTATGATGCATGATTTGAGGAATATATAACAGAAGTCTACTCACAAAAAAGGGTTTATCTAAGCATTTTCCAAGTATAATGTGTCAAAGATGGATACATATAAGGGTAAGCAGGTTGTGAGGCCAGTAAAACACAATATAATTTCACACAAATTTCAAAATCTCTTCAGTGTACCTGCTTGAAGGTTCACTGATAGTATCAACGTAAAACATTCAAAAGGTATGAACATCTTATAGGTCTGACATTAATTGTGTGCAAGGTATTTAACATGGCTGTATTAGTGAGAAACCTAAATAACATTCATGTGTTATGGTATATACATAGAGCCATGTGTGAACATTGTGTGTGTGTGTGTGTGTGTGTGTGTGTGTGTGTGTGTGTGGTCAATTTGTGCATGCAAACTACCCTGGGTTCCAGGGTGTAATGGGTAGTTTGCAGGCACAAACCCTTGTTGGGCGTAAAGGAGTCTGCACCAAGACTACTACATTCACTATTAAAACTACCACTGTCCCTCAGACTGGTGGGAGACCCTACAGTACAGGGCCTATGGGACCGTGTAGTCTTGGCGCAGACCCCTTTGCCAAAAACAAGGTTTTGTGCCTGCAAACAAGCGGTCTGGCAACCCCTTTCCCGACCAGATATTTTGTCAGTTTTTATGTTTTGAGTATGTACACCCATAGGACATTCATTTAGGCCAGGTTTGGTTCATGGGCTCCATGGCGTAAATTACACCCACCGGAGGGCCTTTTCGGGGGGGGGGGGGGGGGGGGGGGGGGTCCCTGGGGGCCAAACCCACCCTCAGGGACCAGGCTGACGCCCATTTTGTTAATGAGGAGGGTGGCCCCAGCAACTCTGAGGGGTCAAACCTTTAGGGCTTGGTGGGGTAAATTGACCAGCAGCCAGCTCTCAGGCTATAATGTTTTCACTCACCGATTTAAAAAAAAAAATAAAACGCAAGAAATTACAAATTAAAATATGGCTTACACACACACACACACACACAAACACACACAAACACAAACACTTAACCCCCCCCCCCCCCTTCCTTCTTCTGAAGTAACAACTCAACAACTTTCTGCTCTTGGGGCTCGATTCTTTAATTCTCAGTGTTTGGTTGTTTATTTGTTGCAATTTGCCTCTTTTTGAAAGCAATATTTGGGACACGCATTCACTCTTAGCTTATAACTGTGACAATGATCAGGTCATAATTATACAAGTGACCTAGAAGTACCTAATTTAGCCATTGCTTATTGTTGTACAAAACATACAATTTTACATCATTAATTTTTTTATTTCCACATTAAATAGTTCTATTTGTTGGTAACTTAAAAATCTACATGCCATTTTCTTGAAGGCGTGCCCGACTGTTAGTTTAAGTGTACCAAAAGACATGACACTTCGAAAGAAAAGCATAAACTCTATGGACTTTATCACCTTTAAAACCTTTCAGTCGTCAAGTGTTCAAGCAACATGGATACGCGGAATCCCCTCTCCGCTCAAAAAAAAAAAAAAAAAAAAAAAAAATATATATATATATATATATATATATATATATATATATATTATATATATAGGCATTGCACCCTTACCAGCTGAGAGTTGGCCCGAAAGGCACACGACCAAGATCAGGATGTTGCGTGCAGACAGCATGTTCGGCATGTTCAGTGGGAACTACAGCT
Source organism: Diadema antillarum (assembly GCF_040938485.1). Taxonomy (NCBI): domain Eukaryota; kingdom Metazoa; phylum Echinodermata; class Echinoidea; order Diadematoida; family Diadematidae; genus Diadema; species Diadema antillarum. The sequence continues at coordinate 194,046 of NW_027272166.1, read as the reverse complement.
CAGGCAACGCCCTGACGACAAAGCTCAGATGTTCTCTGTTGTAGGCTATAATCTCAGAATAGACAGTCACCACGAATATCACTCGGCGTTTCTACCGATGAGGAGCAGCCTCTTTTATAAGAGCAGTTAACACTCTACCAGAAAGTTTTTGTGGAATAGTCCATTATTTTGTGAGGGATCATTTTATAGCTGTGCTTTTTTTTTCTTTCAAAATACGTTGAGTAGCATTCGTGGTGGCTTTTCTGTATCAGATGGTGTTTAAACGTCGTATAAGTAGGTGTATTGCTTAATACCCAAATTCTTACCCATCATGTAAGAAAATTAATTCTGCGTCGAGAAAATAACGTTTAAAAAAAGCCCAATTTTGAGTGAATTGGAAAGGTCGTAACTGTGACGTCGACTGGTCCTACAGTCGTGCCCCGACATGTCTCCTCAGCTCAACACCCACGCTAATGCAGCGCAGTCTCTGTTTTAAACTTCCAGTCTGGACCTTTACCTCCTTTTGCATTACCAAAAGACCGGTTTTTTGAAAGACGGTATCACGAACTTACATTTAAGCAAAGAAGTGGGTGTGACAAGTGGCAAAGTACATTATTATCACTGTAATCAGGGACGGATTCAGGAATTACGTAATGGACGGGGTTGGGGCACCTCAAGAAACTCCCAACCCCCCCCCCCCATATTTTCTTTTTATTTCTTTTGTTTAAACCCAAAAACAATAAAGGAGGCGCTGTGGTCGATTATTGATAATCGATTATGAAAGATTATGATTCCATTATGTGATGATTACTGATGTGACGAGTATATGAACGCAGTTAATGTGTATATTTTGCGTTGTGTACTGTACATACATATTGGTTTTGCTGACCCATTATCAAGAATCAAATTTGTTATTAACAATTATTGTGGAGATGAGTATATTATTTTGTGAAGCAGTTAATGTGTATCATGTGTAAAGTAGAATAATCAGAAATTGACACAATGACAGTCCTAAGAATTACTTTGTAATATTTTGTAATGTTTGAAATGTCACCCAGCTAGCAACAACAACTGAATGTGTTCAATGGTAATCAAGGATGGATGATGGAATTGAAATAAAATATTGTTTGAAACAAAAACAAAGTTACCATTAGATATCATTGATAAAATGGATGATATTTGTATATTTGAAGGAAAAGAACAGGCCCCCATTGATAAGAGAAATTAAAGAAAGAATGTTAGAAAGTCGATAAGAAGAAAGGAAATTACCAATGAAACGAGGTACGCTGGCCTTGCTCAGCAGGAAATGGAATCAATTAATAACACGGTGATTCTTACTCCAAAAACAAAAGCACACAAACAAACAACAAGCAAAGCAACCATGATCAAGTAAGCCGTGAGTTGTGGATTTCCGACGTACCGTTTTGGCTTATATACCAGTATCTCCTTTGTCATGCATGCGTTTTTATTTTGGGGGTAATAATTGACAGTTCTGCTGCAAGCACACAAGAACTACGATTTGGCTTTAAATGATTTTGGAAAGGACGGGTCAGAATCTGGTTTGGAAATTCTTAGAAATCCAAGTAATCAAGTAAAAAAAAAATATACAATATACGGTGTCACTTCAGTCAGCTAGTCGGCCTCATAAATAATAATGATGGTACATGTATCATAAATCAACACGAGTCAGCATGTATTTTGGTTGCATATTAAATACCCTTCAAAATAAGTTTCGTTGCCGCAACAAGTACACCGGCTGTCTCAACGTGAGCACGTGCAGATCTACCTACCGTGTCTCCGTGGTACACTGGTACTCGAGGCATTGACAAGATAAAAGCTCTTGAGAAGTGACCTGATAGGGCCTTTACACACTGCTTCTACCAGTATTGTTGAGGGTTGGGTCTGTATGAGGGCATTTTGAAGAGATCGTTGTTGTACTTGACAGCATCAAAGTATGGAGAGTCAAGTCCATCACGTTATCCAAAATGCAAATGTGACCCGCGACAACGGTTTCAGGCAAAAGTCGCAAGAGCAAATTTCCTCCTAGGCGGGGTACAAAGATCTTTACCATTATTTTTGTCGATTTGGGTTTTTTGCAGAAATCGAATCTTTGATATGTTTTCTACATCTACACTAAATTTCATAGCATAAGACTACGTTTTTCCTATCGAAAATGGAATTTTAAGCACCCTATGTTGGATCGCACTCGTCAGTTTCGAGCTTCTTTCGAACGCCGCGCCAATATCCCCAGCGTTGCTACGGCGCAAGGTCTCGCATGCGATTGGCTGGTGCGTCGCACACATTTACATAATTCGGCTTTCGGAGACACCAGTTGCAGCGTTTGGGGAATGCTTTGTCCACGCGTGCATGATTACATGCTCCATTGTTCTTGCTATAGTGGTTTATACGCTGTAGTGCGTGCTCTTCGTTTGGCTTTCTATCCAAACTATTCTACCGCAATGTTCGACAACAGAAGTGAAAAAAATATCATTTAGCACGACATAATCGTGTGAAAAGAAAAAAAAACAATAGTCTACTTGTACGTGTAGTAAAAATTATGACAGCAGACTGACTCAAGGGAAGGTAGATGAGAGGAAAGGAGAGGTCACATGAAACCAGTTATATTCAAATATTACATATCAAGATCGCACGAAACTAACGAGTCGTGTTTGTTTGTTTTGTTCGTTTTAATATAATTAACACCACCGAACAAGGCAACATATGCACGGCTTGTAAAAGCAAAACAAACAGGAAGCGTGACCTTTGCCAGCACTGGCATTTTTCTGCCTACAAAAGGGTCGCCAATGATAAAGTCAAATCAACAACAATGAAAACGCGATTTGTAAATGTGTGGATTCGCCACCCGCTCATGTTACATGCACATGGTCATGGCGTGTGGATGCCATTGCGTAATGCGTGCATCCATACACATGTACATGTACACCATACGTGCAATTATCGTATCCGCCATCTTGAAAGACGTAATAGTAAAACAAACCCCAGCGAACAGCATTGTTTTTCGGCTCCATACGCTGAGCTCCTAGGAAGGGTGCCCGCGAAATTTGACTCTCTCAGTGAGCCAATCAGAAGGCGATGTGGTTGCTAGAGGCGGAGCTTAACATCGATTGGCACCATCGTACGGATGGGTGATTCTCACCTCGCATCGCCGCTCGGACATTGTCTTTGAGAAAGAGGTGAATCTTCAAAGCCCGTTTTCTCGCAATTTTGTCAGGCTAACAACTTAAAAAGTGCATTTTATTTCGCTTTCCACGCCCACTTATAGTGCCAAAGAATGCAAGTGTTTTATATCAATGCAAAGCTTAGGAAATGGGCAATGTGATTCAGTGAAAACATGAATTTTCAAAATGCCCGACTTTTGCCTGAAACCGTTGTCGCCGGTCACAAATATAAATTATACAAACCAGAACAACATTAAACAAATAACCCCCCCCCCCAAAAAAAAAAAAAATGAAAGAAAAGACAAAGTTGACACGACTGATAGAAAAAAAAAAAACATAGGCAATACCTGTCTGAAGACAGGAGAAACATGATAGTTAACTTTGTGTTGTTATGTTGTTACAAAACACTTTTTTGTTTATTTTTGCCAATCTTTTATTTTTCTTTCTTTTTCATATGAATAATAGCATACAAATTAGGTACTAGTAATTGCAAAATAGTACAAATTTCAACATGACAACATAAATTCCACATTGTCAATATTATATGAATGAAAAAGAAAGAATTTTTGTATGGGGAAAAAAAGATAAACAAAATGCAAACACATCAAAAAGAAGGGGACAAGGCACACCTAATCCCGTGTCTGGTGAACCAGCTCCCATTGTCACTCACTCAAATACTTATATCACAAAGTTGCAGTGCTGATACTGCCAGGGAAGTATTAGCTATGGGTGTGAAGGAAGGGTTAAAAAGCATACAACCAACAACAAAAACCCGAACACTTACATCCTATAGACTGCCGAACAGAATGATAAGAAAATACAATATTACAATAAAATTACAATATTACGCTAACGTTCCCTAAGTATCTGACTCTTCCTATTTCAATAATATAACGCTATTTTACAAATTTTAGTCGCTAATTCCTTTTCCTGATCTTCATAATGTGTAATCATAATTAAAATTTCATTCGTTGAGGGAGACACTCCCTTTGATCTGGAAAAATATATGCTATTGTTTATGATAATGTAATGGAATTACACATTTTGATTCTATGAGAGTTTTCATAAATTAATCGTAAAATGAAATTCCAGTCATTAATATCTTTTTCCCTCATATCTAATTTATCTATTATTTCTTGAAAAGTTCTTTGAACTTGTTCACAAGACAGAAATACATGTGAATACGTCTCGTCCTCCTTTTAACAATAAGAACATAATTTATCAGATACATATCGAAATCTGTGGACATGATGGAGGGACTCTTTATTGTATAAGGCACCATGTAGTAACTTATATTGAAATTCCCCTTAATTACGACATTTAACTGTATGTCTTGTTCTCAAAAGTATTTCCACATCACACTCCACATCACACACACACGCAGACACTCGAACACACACACACACACACACACACGTACGCACACACACAAAAAAAATATGGGCAACTGAGCTAGAAATGTCAGCTCTCACTCGGCGACTTATGCTACAAAATATTGAATTAGCAAAGGAGTAAACTTCAAATCAAACTCATTTTCTTTTTCAGTAGATTGAGGACAATGAATCGGAGTGAGTGACGGAGGTCTCATAAAATCTCGGACCTCAATTACCTTATCTTGAATAGGGTTATGAAATAGCATGTTCACATAAAACAACGAATAGATTGATGCAGTGATTTTCTTCACAATCACATGATGCTGCAGGTTAGTGAAAGTCAAGTTTCCCCTTAATTTGCTTATTTTCTGACATAAAATCAGCGAGGATGAATTGTACCATTTCCATTAGATATCATACTTGCGTACTTCTGTAGATAGTAACGATGAATTTTTAGGGAAAACGTGCAGAATTTACGTGATAATAATATCACCACTTCATAGCACTCCTATAATGGGTTTGAACACAGGAATAGATAATAGAAAATAGCAGCTTTATCAATTTATTATAGATCACAAATCTACCGATTCATTACCAACAAGAGTGATCACTTTTTCTTCTTCTGTGAGTCGTTAATTATACTTTTCATACCACTACTTTCCTGAAAAAAAACGACCTTTCTCTGGTTTATCTCTATCATTTAAAATCAACTTGAAAAAGGACTTGAATTGTACTTAATTGCGGGATCAACAGGCCAAAAACATATCTTTGCAACAAGATTATCTGATACTGTTGCATGTTCTTCAGCAGTTACGCCGTTGTCGCATGGCAACATCAAAACAAAATGAAGGAAAAGCGCATTATCAGGTATGCTGGTATTTATCATCTGTCTCTCTGACGTGTAGAGAACAACATTAATACCGTCATCACCATAATTCCAAAAAAAAAAAAAAAAAAGGCTGCATGCGCAAGCTAAACGCGTAGTTCTTCAGTGACGCCACAATCCTATTATCGAGACAGGGATTTGTTGGCCGTGGCCACTTCTGAGTCTAAATCATAGGCTGCATTTGCTGTCCGAAAATAAGTGTAAACTCAACGTTTAAATTGGCTCAAATCGACAATAACTATGTAAAATCGTAACGATGTAGAGCAATCTGGCGAAAAGAGAACACATCCAAACTTATGACTTTACCTTGAAAGTAGTCGTGCGCTTTGCTCATAGTGAATTTCTTGTTGGTTGGTTTGTTCGTGTTTTTTTTTTTTGTTCGTGCTTTTCTCAAACACGAGAAAAATAGAAAATGATACGAATGACCTCCTGTCTCAAAAAGTCTTAGGATTAAGGTGTTTGTATCAAATCGGGGAAAAATCATCTCCCAGTGCATCCGCCGTGGTTCCTTTACTTGTCGTGTGACCTAGTTTCAGAATTACTGTGCTATAAAACCTGAACTCTTCATCCGTTCTACCGGAATCTTCAGTCACGCATCTATTTCATGTTGCAAGATTTAATCATGAGGAGTAAATACGTGTGAAATTACGTGTTTCTTGCAAGATTTAGTGGAATTAGATAACATCGAGCAGAGTCAATTGCGTGAATAGATCTGAAGAGCGATGTCGCAAAAGAGTTTTGGATTTCAACTACGGTTAGTATATACCGGCGATTATTTATTCACATTATTCGGCCATATGGGTGTGATCTCGTTCCATTCGGCAATTGATTTTTCTTTGCAAAAAAAAAAAAAAAAAAAAAATACTGATAATTCGAAGTTCCCTTTAAATTCTTCATTCCAAGTAAAGGATTCGAAAAGAACTTCGAGCATTTCATTAAAGAGGAAATTTAGGATGTATAAAGTTCGTAAGCTTGATGTTTTCACGAAACGGTATTTTGCGAAGGACACGGGGTGTCGATGATTATCAAAAGAAAAAGAAATAATTTCTTTCTTTTTTTTTATTTGGTACCCCGTTATATCTCCTTTGTGAAATTAATTAAAAGAAACAACAGATGTTCTTTGTAGCAAATCGTTTTTACAATGTTATGATTTTAACTTTGGCGATCCTATAAAACGAGTCCTTTTTCACAGTTTGTGGCAAATTTGCGCCAACTTTAAAAGCTGTGGCTGGAATTTTACAAAACTACAGAAAACATGAAATGGAATCGCAAAGTTTTAATTTGTCTGGATATTGCTATTCAACGGGAACTAATGCGTCAGTTGCCTCTTACAGTGCCTTAGGCCTACTTTAAGAGATGTGTATTCCAAACTGAGACAGGAATATAGGTCTCAAACAGGGATATTCAAAATAATGAATAAAGTAACACAGTCACCTGCACTACAGAGTCTGCAAGGTAGGAGACGGTGTAAGCATGACGCTTCTTCTTTGTAACAGATAGCACAAAACAAACGGAACCAGGATATTAAAAGAAAGCCAATCCAAAGAAGGTTCCGCCTCGAAAATTTTGAGATGTGGATCGAGTGACCATATCCCATCAATATGCAGATTCAAGAGCTAGAAATGTTTTCAGTTTCCCTAAGTGGGTCACACTCGCAGCGATTATGAGACTGTACAAATGTAGGAAGATAGCATTACCAGGGGCGTCACCAGCTATTTTTCAAGGGGGGTGCGATTTGACACTAAATGTTTTTTTTTTTTAATTTGATTTATTGGTGCCTGTATCATCATGTACATTTACATAATACACTGTATGATTACGTACATTGTTAGTGGCATGTATTCATAAGCATAAGTTAAACATAGTGGAAAAATAACTGTAAAGGACTATGATTATAACATACGGGGGGTAGTGACGGTGTGAGAATAATCCTCGGCGAGGGAGCGAAGCGACCGAACGGGGGAGAGTGTGGGAGGGGGATACCCCCTACCACGGTAGGGACTTTTTGTAAAAACAGAGTATAATTGTCGCGTTTATTGGGCATTTTAAATCAAAATTCTAGGGAATTAGATATCCACTCTGAGGTACTATGATTATAAAATGCGGAGGTACATTATGTGACGGTGTGAGATCCTCGGCGAGGGAGTGAAGCGAGGCAGTTATTGGCAGCAACATCAAGAGAATTGCGTAACGATTATATGCAAGCGAGCGAAGCGAGCGAGCTTGAAAATTTTGACATTTTACAGTCCCCAAACTGCCGTTTAGCTACATGTATATCTTTTCGTTATGGAAATTAAGGCGGGGGGGGGGGGGCGTACCGGGTGCAACTGCTGGCAATTACTGGCAGCAACATCAGGAGAATTGCATATTGATTAAATGCGAGCTTGCAAATTTTGACATTTTACAGTCCAAAAACAGCCGTTTGGAGCTTTATTTTTTCGCTTTGGAAATTAAGTGGGGGCGCACCAGGCACAACTGCTGGCATTCCTGGCAGCAACATCAAGAAAATGGCATAGCAATTAAATGGGAGCGAGCGAATCGAGCGAGCTTGAAAATTTTGACATTCTGCAGTCCAAAAACTGCCGTTTGTAGCTATATTTTTTTTTGCATGGAAATGAAGGGGGAGGGGGGGGGGGTGAACGGGGCGCAACTGCTGGCAATTACTGGCAGCAACATGAGAAGAATGGCATAACGATTTGCGAGCCAACGGAGAGAGCGAGCTTGAAAATTTAGACTTTTTACAGTCCCAAAACTGCTGTTTATGCTATATTTTTTTCGCTGTGGAAATTAAAGGGAGCGCACCAGGCGCAACTGTTGGCAATTACTGGCATCAACATCAGGAGAATGTCATAACGATTAAATGCGAGAGAGCGAAGCGAGCGAGCTTGAAAATTTTGACAATTTACAGTCCCAAAACTGCCGTTTGTAGCTCTTTTTTTCGCTTTGGAAATTAAAGGGAGCGCACCAGGCGCAACTGTTGGCAATTACTGGCATCAACATCAGGAGAATGTCATAACGATTAAATGCGAGAGAGCGAAGCGAGCGAGCTTGAAAATTTTGACATTTTACAGTTCCAAAACTGCCGTTTGTAGCTCTTTTTTTCGCTTTGGAAATTAAAGGGAGCGCACCAGGCGCAACTGCTGGCAATTACTGGCAGTAATATCAGGAGAATGACATAGCGATTAAATGCGAGCGAGCGAGCTTGAAAATTTTGACATCTTACAGTCCCAAAACTGCTGTTTGTAGCTATATTTTTTCGCTGTGGAAATTAAAGGGAGCGCACCAGGCGCAACTGCTGGCAATTACTGGCAGTAATATCAGGAGAATGACATAGCGATTAAATGCGAGCGAGCGAGCTTGAAAATTTTGACATCTTACAGTCCCAAAACTGCTGTTTGTAGCTATATTTTTTCGCTGTGGAAATTAAGGGGGACGCGCCGGGCGCAACTGCTGGCAATTACTGGTAGCAACATCAGAAGAATGGCATAACAATTAAATGCGAGAGAGCGAAGCGAGCGAGCTTGAAAATTTTGACATTTTACAGTCCAGAAACTGCCGTTTGCAGCTCGTTTTATTTTTCGCTGGGAAATCAAAGGGGGGAGGCACCAGGCGCAATTGCTGGCATTTACTAGCAGGCTGGCAATTACTGGCAGTAACATCAGGAGAATGGCATAGCGATGAAATGCGAGCGAGCGTAGCGAGCGAGCTTGAAAATTTTGACATTTTATAGTCCCAAAACTGCTGTTTGTTGCTATATTTTTTCGCTTTGGAAATTAAGGGGGGGGGGGGCGCACCGGGCGCAACTGCTGGCAATTACTGGCATCAACTTCAGGAGAATGGCATAACGAATAAATGCGAGAGCTAGCGAAGCGAGCGAGCTTAAAAAATCTGACATTTTATAGTAAAAAAAACTGCCGTTTGCATGTATAGCTGTATTTTTTCGCTTTGGAAATTAAGGCGGGGGGGGGGTGGGGGTGCGCAACTGCTGGCAATTACTGGCAGTAACATCAGTAGAATGGCATGGCGATTAAATGCGAGAGAGCTAGCGGAGCGAGTGAGCTTGAAAATTTTGACATTTACAGTCCAAAAACTGCCGTTTGTAGCTATATTTTTTTCGCTTTGGAAATTAAGAGGGGGTGGGGGGGGGGTGGCGCCCGGTGCGTCCCCCTGGAACCGCCACTGGTGGTCAAGGGTGTCTGTTTATGTTCATGACTGGGGGAGGTATGACCAGCGAGGGGGCGTCGAAGTGACCAAGCGGGGGAAAGATGTCCAAATCTGCACTTTAGAGCATCCCCTAATTGTAATTGTTTGTGTTTGTGTGTGTGTGTGTGTGTTATATACATGGAAAATTAAGGAAATAGGCCAGGTCAAGTCTTATTATTGGAAATGCAAGGCATTTTGATATAAGACTTATATGTAAAGTACAACTGCAAAATCAATGATCTATAGCTTTGATATAGCGAAGCGTTAGGTACAAAGGTGTACATTCTACATTACATTGCGCAACATTGCAGAGACTCTTTTTGCCGTTCGGATGTTCTGAGTACACTGCGCACATCCTGCTGATATTCAGAAAACTTTTTTTTTCTGTAAAAAAGCAAGAAAATCTCATCTCGGGAATCACTGGGGGAGGGGGAAGGCAAAATCATAATATGCTTGCCTCTCCAACAATTTTATAAGGCTAAGGCTCACACTGGGTTTCGCATTTTCAATTTGGATTGGTCATGCAGAAATAAAGTGCAGTAGTAGACGTTACATCCTTGCAGCACACCAGGGGCGGATCCAGGAATTCCCTAAAGAGGGGGCGCACGCACCCCTCCCCCATTTTTTTCTTTTTATTTCTTTTGTTTCAACAAAAATAAAGAGGGGGGGGGGCGTGCACGTACACGTACACGCAAACGTGAACGTGCTCCGTACCGTACGATATGTATTTTACTGTACGGTCGATAAATAGTGAACACTGCAAGATTAAATCAGTGCTGCCAGAGCCCGGGGTGCGTTTTTTCCCCACGAATTTCTTGTCCCTGGTGCAAAACAAAAAGAAAATAATAAAAAGAAATTACAAAAAAAGAAGAAAATTATTTAGCGTCCGGCGTTGAGGTCGCTCGCAGACTGATTTTTTTTTTTTTTTGGTCTGAAGGGGGTGCGTTCGCACCCAACGCACCCCCCCTGGTGACGCCCATGAAATTACACATGCATGTAGTGGTTGATGACTTACCAGGTGTGTTTATACCAACTGAACCACATAAGAGATGGAATAGTATTAACAAAATTAATGGCAAGGTGTACAGTCATCTCTTTGAAACAAATAATTATTTGTGCTTGCTAGATTCCGAGTTGACTTCGAAATTGACACTATAAGTCCCTGGACAATGATGCCAAAGCAAATTTTCAGAAATTAACAAATGAACAAAAATAGTCAATATTGTTGAGAAAAAAATTAGAGTTATATTATGAGCTCTTATCAGGCGCGCCGGAAGCAGGTTTGGATTGGGGGGGGGGGGGGCAAACATTGGAGGGGGCTCAAGATTAGACCATGCATATGTTACACAATATACACATACACACACACACACACACGCACACACATCTATTATTTATATATATATGTATATATATATATATATATATATATATATATGTAAAGTGGCGTATACGGTGGGTCGAAACATGGGGGGAACCATAAAGTAATTTTGACGGTCTGTATGCTTGTGCGTGTGTGCGTGAGCAATAATGGGACTACAATACCAGTACATTACGGAATGTGATACATTCAACAACGCAGTCATTGAGGAACATTGTAAGTTTTCCTTACATGGATTATGGAATTACGGTGTGAAGCGATCGACAAATTATATACTGTCAGCAACATAAGGTGAATGGCATAAGAATAAAATGCGAGCGAGCGAAGCGAGCGAGCTTGAAAATTTTGATATTCTACAGTTCCAAAACTGGAGTTTTAATTGTAGCTACATTATTTCGCTTTGAAATAAATGGGGGCGCATCGGGCGCAACTGCTGGCAATATATTGGCAGCAACATTAGGAGAATGGCATAACGATTCAATGCGAGCGAGCAAAGCGAGCGAGCTTGAGAATTTTGACATTTTACAGTCCCAAAACTCCCGTTTGTAGCTATATCTTTCGCTTTGGAAATTAAGGGGTGGGGGCATCGGGCGCAACTACTGGCAATTACTGTCAGCAAGGAACATGGCATAACGATTCAATGCGAGTGAGCGAAGCGAGCGAGCTTGAAAATTTTGACATTCTAGAGTCCAACAACTGCCGTCGTAACTATGTTTTTCGCTTTAGAAATTAAGGGGGAGGCGCACCGGGCTCAACTGCTGGATGCGAGCGAGCGAAGCGAGCGAGCTTGAAAATTTTGACATTTTACAGTCCAAAAGCTGCCGTTTGTAGCCATATTTTTTCCCTTTTATTCATATATATACATATTTATTTTATTTTCTTTGTTTATTCATTTATTTTTATTATCATTATTATTATTATTTTTTTTTGGGGGGGGGGCTTTTTGGGGGGGCAAAAATGCGTTTTGCCCCCCCACTTTTTGGATTGGGGGGGGGGGGCGGCCGCCCCCCCTGCCCCCCCCCCCCCCCCCCCCCCACTTCCGGCGCCTATGGCTCTTATACTCTTCCACCATAATGGGTCGAACGCAGTTTTCTTTTACTTTCTAGCGTGGTGATGAAGCCTATTCCTTCCCATGACCGGATAATTTATAAGTAGAATAAAGAAATCATCAGCAATTTAGTAAATTATATAGCGTTGTTTAGAGAAAAAAAAACTGTCATTTTAATGATATTCAAATGTAATAAACTCGAAGGGTAATTGTTTTATCTGGGCTATTGCCAAAGCTCGGGCTTTGTTTTGAGTATATTCGTACAGTTCTTGATGGGGTATTAAAGATGGAATTCATTCGGTCGTTGCATGGGAGGGTTGTGTACGCAGATAGTGACTATTCCAATGAAATAAATCGTAAAATAGTTTAGAAAAATGATTGCGCTGTAGCAAACTTAACATGAACTCACCGAGTTAATTGTACGAGTGACAACCGTACAAGCATTCTAGGGCTGTACAGTTGCACGGTTGCATAGTTGTACGGTTTCTTGCGTCTGATTGGTTAAAACGTGACATCCATTCCGTGGCTGTTCAGTTGCATAGTTGCATTACTTACGATACATTTCGCCCGCCATAGGCGCCTCCCCTTTACGGAATTCCTGGATCCGCCCCAGTGTATGATATGAAGGTGGAATTGTCCTTATAAGGCATGGTAAAATTGTACACTCCCCCCCCCCCCCCACACACACACACATTCCATCTCCATTATACGGCACTTCTATTTGTATTCTTCTACTATTCTAGCTAGGACACTTAGCCCTTTGCATGCCAGATCAATCTCCTGTCCATTAGGTATGTGTGTGAAATATGTGCACATTTGACTCTTTGGCACATAAAGGGTTAATATGAATATCTGTAATTAGCTAAGGTTATGAGTATAGCAACTAACACCGTAACAAGTGCCCATTAAAATATACCAAACCTTTAAAAAAGTTACTTTTTCATTTGGTAATTAGAATTGATAAGAACATTTTATTTTAAGCTTTTAACATTAGTTTGTTTGTTTTTTTCAGCTGATCTTTCGATAACAATCATGAACCAAGCTTTAAGGCCAAAACATTATTATTGTCATAGCATCTTGCTCTGTAATTGAGTAGGATCATCCATGTTTGACTTGGTGGATTTGGACGAGCTTGGCTAAATAGCCTTACTCAATTTAGATGACGGTTTTCACTTCGCCTTGTACAACTCTCTCTTCTTCCTCGACGCACCTGCTCCGCTTTCATTTTATTTTATACTGATATTGTATGTTTCGTTAACAGAACATTTTGTTCGTTGTTTGTTTGTTTGTTTGTTTGTTTTATGTCTAATATTTACTGAGGGGAAACAAAAGGAAATCTTCTTGCCAAAGTGGCGGTCATTACCATAACCTTCAAATTTACGAATTGACAGCACTCAAACAGGCGGGATCTCCTTTAGTAACTTAAGTAACTTTAGTAACTTAAGCAAGTTCACACCTGTCTGCCTGTGTCAAGTAAATTACCCTAGTTATTACCCCAGATAAAACCCTATCTCTTCATGTTCCATGGTGGAAAGCCTCTGTGTGCTACATTATTTTGAGACACCAACGTTGTCATGCTTTGAGATAACATTCTGTTTTTCAAATGTGTTACTTTTATAGAATTCTGTCAAGCTAGACGTATACTGAGTAAAGTTGTAGAGAAAATACCAAGCTCTGATTTGATGTAAATTGTATGAAAAATCTATGATTGTGTTTCTTTCGAATGGCTACTAGCTAAATTACTGTAAAGGCATGACTTCTGCACATAAAACAGTGACAGAAACTGAGAATTTACACGCAAATCCAGTACGTCCTACGTAACACCACTTGTTAGTCAATCACCGCAGGAAATGCAAGCTCCATGTGAGAAGAACAGAAACGCGAGAAACGCTTCCGTTGTACTGCGGCGTATGGCGATTCATCGATTGCTTTGGGCGGGTTTGTGCGTTAGAGCAGAACATGTGAAGTTGGCACGCCGCGGCGACGACTGAGTCGGACGAGCGAACGTGGCACATAAAGAGTTCAACATCATCATCACCTTGGTTGTACATTGCATCGAGAATCATGACGACAGATTAGGAAATCCAAACTTGGTAACAGCTCTAGCTTGCGAGCACATTTCAAAGACAATTACACACAAACACACACACTTTTTTTTCCATGATATTTTATTGATTTCATTCAAATCATTCCTAAATCAACCCATTCGGGTGTAACATGAAAATAAAAAGTATAAAATACAATTCAAAACACAAACAAATCCATTTGCAAATTTATAATGCAAATTATTTCAACACAAACACACGCACACACACGCACATGTGACACACACACACGCACATGTGACAAACACATTTAATTCTACGAGTATCCGGGCAATTACCCCCCCCCCCCCCCGCTAAGTACTGGTTAGTGGTAAGGTTAGAGTAAAGGATTAGGGTTAGGTTTAGGGTTAGGAGTTTGGTTAGGGTTAGGGTTAGGAGTAGGTTCAAGATTAGGATTAGGATTAGGGCCAGAGGAAGGGTCTGGGGTAATTGCCCGTGGGGTAATTGCCCTAGACCCAATTCTACGCACATGCAGCAAGTTTTCAGCCAATAGTTGTGTTTACAAGCATGAAGATTTTATATCTCGAATGATGCATGAACGACTTCTATACATGTTTGCATGGTTATGTTGGAATGTACGCATGTGTGTATGTATACATAACAAATGTATTTCTATTATCATTATTGTGTTTCTAGCGCTTAAAGAGTTCTGTTGATTTGTATGACTTGACTTTTAAATAGATTGGATCTAATTTCGGAGACATTAACTATGGTAACATTGGAAAAATAAAGTCGTCTTCAGTACATGAACTGCAAGGTTTTGTTTGGATGTTGGTATGTGTACAGTATTTATTCACACGCTGGGCAACAGAGTGGTCATTAAAGTCATCATTTCAGATATTCATATCTTTTTATTTGATCACGAATAGTCATACTACCACAAATCCACCACAAGAATTGTTATTTCTGTAATCAATGAAAAAAGAAGTGCATGCACATATTTGCATACGAAACGATCTAACTACTAAATGCACATGGCTCTTGCAAGTCTCTCAAAATATCAAATCCTGCTCTGCAGAGAAGAACCATACGGAGTTTACTGTCAGCTCAAGTTGCCATTCATCATGTTGAATTACGGGATTATTTTGACGATATGTATTTCGTTTGATTACTGTTCCCCATGGGAAGATATTTTTCATTGCCTTCCGACTTTGGACTTCAAGTCAGTCCTATATGTTGATAGAAAATATACTTACAACACGAACTGATGAGCGATTAACTGTAAATATCATATGTGACCGTGCACCTCAAAACGAACATAAAGCCGCACACACTGATTTTGCATGAGGACTGAAAATAAGTGAAATGGGTCAACCTAGCCGAACTTGACTTTTTCATATTTTCTGAAAGAGCGGGTCTTCTTTTATATTATGCTAAAATTTGGTATCATAAAACGGGCAGAAGTGTGTTTTTTTAGCAATTTATCTCGAACATTTTTGGTAGAATAGCGTGATTAGGTGTGTCTTTAGAATCCCTTTTTCATTTCTGAAAAACCTTGTCCACACTCTTCACTTTCAACTCTAACAACTTTTGAAAAGATAGTGCTACTACTACTTTGAAAGTTGGCATTAATTATGGACAGAATGTGTTAATGAGGCATGTCTAATTTCAGTTTAATCTGATAATCCCTTCATTGTTGTTACTCTGGTGGTTTACTTCCTGTTTTTTGTCCCATTCATCGCACAGCCAGCACGGTTTGGTAAAGATTAAGCGCTTGAATAGACATTGTACTTCAGAGCCTCTTTTCGCAGTTCCCACTTTTCCTGAGTTTGTGCTTTCTTTCCAATATTTAGATAGTTTAGGAGAGTAAATTTGATTTGAGTTATACATCATTTTATAGCTTAAAGTCTGCTCTCTCAGAATATGGTCTTAACTAAAAATTCATGTTTGGCGACTTTTGTTTGTTGAGGTGCAGGGTCACATGTACAATGTATAAAATTTCACAAAGGGATGGTAAGATTGCAACTTAAACAATTTTGTTAAAGCCTTGGGCATTATTCACATGATCAACATCATTTTTATGAAATTCAAAATGCGGGACGACAAAACAGAAGGGCCCCCCCCCCCCCCCGAAAAAAAAAACAATTGTGTGAAAACATGTTATCAACTATAATTGGCTCTGCATTACATCAATAATCTGTAGTCTATATACATTGGCATGATTGGGGTACTCCATGAACAAAATATATAAACTGGAATCTGCATAATCCCTCTTTTATGAAGCAAGGTTTCAAAAGATTGTATCCCTTTGAACAAAATGAAATGCACGTTACCCCTTGGATTAACGTTCACGTTGTACAACGCACTGACTTTGCAGTTCGTCATGTACTGGAATATTGTATGAGCTGCATGACAGTCAAGTAGTTGTGAGCATTCATTGTTTCATTGACAAAGCCCCCCCAAAAGAGCTTTCCAAACATGTGCCTTTACAGTGCACACCACTATTCTCTATTTTTGCACTTAAAATAATAACGTGATAGAAAACATGAGATTTTATACAAGTACAGAATCTAATCAAAGTGTTCCCCTGTTTAACAGTAAGCAACTAACATACTTCCATCTGCGTAAAACAGAGTAAAACACTCCCTTAAGTTAAGTTTCTAGTATATTATGTTATGCAACTGCCTAATTTCTAAGCAGATTAGTAGAATCACTAAGCACTGGTACATATGCTGAATAAAAGAAAAATTAACAGACATGCGTCAACTATAGGCAATGCAAAAAAAAAAAGTGGACACGGCTCTTTAAATATTTCACGCACTGCTGAGAGTGACGTTAAGATTCGAAGCAAGTAAGATCATCTGAAGCTTACGGAATGCACACTGGTCGGACGATGGCATTAAACCCACTCATACCGTTTGAGTAATCGGATGCAAACTCCACCCAGGCGGACTCTTCATTAACATGGAAGATTTGTGCGTCACGTGTGCCAGAGAGCGTTTCCTGAGCATTCTCTGAACAGCCTCTTCCAATCTTGACGGTATCAAAGAAAACTTCAGTTTCAAACTCTTGGAATTCAATCTCTACGGTGCAGCCAGCTTCGACGGTAAATCGCCAAGTCCGCTGTTCTAAGATGCTGTAGGCCAGTGGGTAATTGGGTGAGGCGATGAACATTTCGTCGCCCCGAGCAAGTGTGAAAAAGCCTCCTGAGAAATAGCATGTGAATACAGTGGAACCTCGTTATAGCAAGATAGCTGATGCATAACAAGGTAGGATTGCAGGCTCCGTTCTTTTTAATATTTTGCTCTTATTCCTGATGTAAAGAGGTACCCATAAAATGAGGGCATTTCTGTGGTCCCAAACAACAAGCTCGTCACAACAGGGTTCCCCTTAATAACACGTAATAGTACTTGTAACATGTATTACCTTGCATGTGACTGAGAACTATAAGACCCTCGGACATATAATGAAGTATAGTACTTTTCTTCAGACAAAAGTTGGAAATTTCCCTCCTTATGTAGAAAATACAGGCATATGTAACAGGAAACAGTTTTTCTCTAACAGTGACTGACAAAATCCCCATGAAATATACCGCAAACGCAGTATTAGCAAGTATGTATGAACTCGACAGAGGACTATTATTTTTGTATCACTTTAAAAGAAACAGAGAAAGACTATCACATTCAGGCACATGCATTAGATAGTTTTATCGTGTAGTACTACATGGCGTTATAATGACTCACCAGTGTAAACACGCTGTACATCTAAGTGTGGTGTCTTATGATTGATTTTTCTATGCTACGATATAATGTATAATACTGCAGGTATATCAACATGAGCTTAACGAAGCTATATTGCTTTAATTATTTAAATGACGTCACAGTTTCTCTCGAGGTCACAAGGTTATGGAAAAGTTAATAACTTTCAACCAACAGGTTTCCGTAATAACGGAAACCTGTACGAACGGCATTATTTACTCAGATATATCCGATCACCTACCAATTTTTATGATTAATGATAAATCTGTAACAACCCCAATACGTCACCAACCCAAACAATATTTGAAAATGCATAGAAATGTAACGCCACATAATATTGTTTCATTGAATCAAGATTTATTTGAAGAACAATGGAATGACGTCTTTGAACTCCAAGATGTTAATTTTTCTTATGAAATTTTCTTACAAAAATTATTAGATTATTGTGATAAGCACATTCCTTTAACTCCCAAAAGAAAAGGAAGGAAAAAAGCTCGGCAACCCTGGATTACTCAAGGTCTTATACGTTCCATTCTCACTCGAAACCGTCTTTATAAAATATCTTTGAGAAAACCTACTCCTGAAAATGTGAAAAGGTATAAAACATATAGAAATAAACAAACTACCTTGATTCGAGTTTCACGTAAATCATATATTTCGAATAAACTCGAATCTGATAAGGATGATAAAAGTGCTCTTTGGCAGACTGTTAATGAAATACTCAAAAAGAAACCTACGGAATGTCCTGACAGCATTACTCATAACGATAATATTACCAATCCTTACCAAAGTGCAAATATGTTTAACAATTTTTTTGTTAATGTTGGTCCTTCTTTAGCAGCATCTATTCCTACAAATGATACAAAGAATTATAAAGATTATTTATTTGAAAGTAATCAAAATTCTTTGTTTTTTACTTCAATTAATGAATCGGAAATTATTGATACTGTTCGATTTTTGAAATGTAGTAAATCCTGTGGGCCTGATAACTTAAGTGTGAATTTGTTGAAAAAAATAAGTTACCCCCTAGCAGCCCCTCTCACCCATATATTCAATCTATCCCTACTCAACGGAAATTGTCCAGACTCCTTCAAAACGGCCAAAGTTATCCCCATTCATAAAAGAGAAGATCCCTTAATGGTGAAAAATTATAGACCCATTTCATTGTTACCTGCAATATCGAAAATTTTAGAAAAAATAGTTTACAAGCGTCTCCACTCGTTCATGATTGAAAATGAAATATTAAATGCGAATCAGTTTGGTTTTAGGAAAGGATTTTCTATCGATTATGATATAATTAAATGTGTTGATAATATTATTGATGCGCTTTCTAAAAAGGAGCACATAATTGGAGTTTTTATGGACCTTATAAGCGTTTGACACTATTGATCATGATATTTTACTTGAAAAATTACATAACTATGGTGTGAGTCATCGAAAACAATATGTTGTATTTAAATCCACTCACTCAACATATTCTAACGTGTCATGCGGTGTCCCTCAGGGATCTATCCTTGGGCCCCTACTCTTTTTGATTTATATCAATGATATTATCAACTCCTCTCCTCGTTTAAATTTCATCTTATTTGCAGATGACACCAATGTTTTTTTTATTCCCACAAGGACATTGTAACACTGGTTGACACATTAAATACGGAATTAAGCAACATCTCGAAGTGGTTTAGAAGTAAGCTTTCAATGAATATTGATAAGACATGTTTTATACACTTTCATACGTTGCAATCCCAACCCACCCTTCCTCAAAGTATTTTTATTGATGATATAAACATTGCTGAGAAACATTCAACCAAGTTCCTAGGAGTAACCCTAGATAGCAATCTAACTTGGAATACTCATGTTCAGAGTATTACAACAGCAATATCTAAAGCAACTGGTGTTTTAAGAAGAATAAAATATTTAATTAATGATCAAATTTTAATTATGTTATAGAACACTTTATTTTTACCATATGTAATGTACTGTAATATTGTATGGGGCAACAGTAGCAAAACAAAATTGAACACAATTTTTCTTCTCCAGAAAAAGGCTCTTCGTATATGCACACATTCACATTTTTTGGCTCACACTGACCCCATATTTTATCGCCTAAAAACTTTGAAGGCCCATGATATACATTTATACCTAACTGCCATATTTATGTATAAACACACTCGAAATGCATTACCATTTTTTCATAATACCCTAGCAACCAATGACCATATTCACTCATACCCTACCCGTCGGTCCCATGATTTTCACTTAAGTAATCCGAAGCTTTTACTTGCTCAAAAGTCGATTAGACATCAAGGTCCGGATACATGGAACACTCTTCCTGAGGAGTTGAAACAGTGTGCCTCCTTGTTTTCATTTAAAGCAAACTTAAAGAAGTACATTTTATTACAGTATATTTCAAATATGAACTAAGAACAAATAAATTATATAACTAATGTTGGTCTCCTGATAGCAACAGCGCATATCGTCCCCTCTTTCAGTAAACCAATTTCACTATTCTAAATTCCAGCCTATCTGCTATTGTGCACCCTCAAGCACCTGCACACACATTCACCACCACCACTATCACACACCAGAGTTTATTTTCCCCTGCTACCTTCGCAGCAGAATTTATATTGTTACGAATTTAGTACGTCCTTATCTTTTCCTCGGGCCGGCCATCTTTTCAAGCAATGCTTATAATGGCGGCCTTCTGCATAATCGTTTCTTAACTATAAATGTTATTCTTATCACTGCTGCATAGACACGCATACTGTATATTAAATTTCTTTCATATCGTTGTTTATGCAAGTCAAAAGACTGTGTTAAATTTACTTTACATATGTCCTACATGTTCATGATTATGTACTTAATATGTATCGTGGTTTATGCAAGTTGAACGACTTTGCGTTGAATTCACTTTGTATATTTCCTGCATTTTCACGATTATGTAACTTATGTATATTGATTTGCAGAAAATAAAGTATCTATCAAACATCAAACAACTCTGAACTACTCACTGAAATCAATGGAATATCAAATATCAGTTTGAGGTATATTTACAGCTAGCAATGTGCCAAAGGTCTTACCGCCAAAATGAGGGAATATTTTTATAATTTTACAATTCATAATGATCTGTTCCTGCTAAATCAGGGAGAACTGGTAGTTCTTCTGCCAGCACCCAAAAATAGATACCAATATATATGCACAATAAATCACACACACTATTCACTGCTATTAGTGACCCTCGAAACGCAAAACCCAAGAAATATCAATTCAGTTTAACACTTTTGGACATTCCAGGGGATTACGGGAAACCTGTGGTTATCAAATTCGACGGTAACATAATGTAAGTGATCATATTTGTGGTTGTACTGTTCGTGATTTCAAGCTGCAATGTAACTGTTAATAAACTGACTGACATTATTTTTTTTGCAATTATTCTCAGTGTTATTTGGTCGTGACAAGTTCAAATTTTTTTTTCCCCACAGGGATTCTCCTGCTGAGAAAGGGATACCTAAAAGCTCTTAAAGACAAAATGGTCCATCTTTGATGCTTACCTTCAGTGTTTCTGACCAGTGGTTGCAGCTGTATCGTGGCAGCACCTACTGATTAAACACACACACACACAAAAAAAAAAAATGATATAACGCACACACTGTCATGTCCCTTGCATTACAAAACAAAAATACAATGTACAGCCAAACTAGAAATGTCGCTATGGCGACTGATGCCTCCGCCATAATGCATGATTCTCCCAATAGGCGTATAGTACAATGTCTTCACAATGTGTGATCCATGACAGTTTCACATAACTGGCAAAATATTGAAATGACAGGTTTGTCAGAAATGTCTTGAACTGGGTTTGCTTTAATTTTCCAAGAGTGCAGGTACACATATTTGGGGAATTGAGAATTTTTACTTGAATTCTGACAGACCTTTTTATAAGGTATGAAGAAAGAGCGTAATGACGGTACAAAATGGATTTTTTTTTTTGGGGGGGGGCATTGAAACCTGCCCTTTGACCCTTAACCTTTGACCTTTGACCTTCTGGCTGGAAATTTCCAAGAGAATCTCCATCAGGTAATGCATGTATTAAGTTTTGAAACTAATAATGCAAGCATTGCATATACTAGTATATGAGGGAAATAGTAAAATTTTGAGGAGTTGGCCCATGACTATTGACCCATGACCCCTAAATTCCCTAGATAATCCCTGCCAGTCAGGACATGCGTATGTACCAAGTTCCACGAAGATACATTGAACCATTTGCGAGAAAAATGATATTGCAACATTTCCACCTAACCTTTGACCTTTTGACCTTTGACCTTATGACATGAAACTCTCTCTGGAGAATCTCTAAGTAGTAGTACATGTCCACACCAAGTTTCAAGAAAATACCTTTGGGCATTGCATAGATATGTGGGAAATTGCAACATTTGTAGCATTTGACCTTGACCTTTTGACCTTTGACCTCTTGCCAATGTCACTTAAATCAACTCGACTAATTGTCCCATCATACATCATCCTTGGACCAAGTTTGGTGAAAGCTGCTTCATCCAGTTTTGAGTTATCACGTAAACAGATAAATTTTAGGATTTGACCTTGATCTTTGACCTTTGACCTCTGTCCGATTTCACTGAAAAACTAATCAAGTAATTGTCCCATCATACATCATCCTCCAACAAAGTTTGGTGAAATTTGCTCTATCCAGTCTTGAGTTATCGCGTAAACGGATACAATTTCATGATTTGACCTTGACCTTTGACCTTTGACCTTTAGCCGATTTCACCCAAAATCTAATGAAATAATTGCCCCATCATACTTCATACTTGGACCAAGTTTGGTAAAATTCCAGTCAATATTACTCAAGTTATCGCGTAAACGAAAGCGGACGGACGGACGTACGGACGTACGGACGGACGGACAACCCGAAAATAATATTTAATAATATTTAATAATATTTAATAATATTTAATTATATTATAATGCCTCCGGCACCACTTCGTGGCGGAGGCATAAAAATCAAATCTTGGTTCAAAGGTCAGATATTCATTCATTCATTTCATCTACATGTGTATTTTATTTTTGACGAAAGTACACAATATGACGAACAATATGAAAAAAAAAAATAGGCATTATGTGAAGCAGTTTGTACAAACAGTATAACGGCGTGCTGGGTGATAATCCAGCAAAAAAAAAAAAAAAAAAAAAAAATGTGTAGGGCCTAAGGTACCTGTTTCGCAGTTGACACCGGTATACCCAGGTGGGCACTGGCACGTGTAAGAGCGGTTCCCATCGATACAGGATCCTCCATTCAGGCACGGGGATGATCTGCATTCATCTATACATTATTGACGTCATGATTTAAAGGGAACAGATTTCATTCGTTTTCTCCAGAGGACAAAATAAAGAAAGAGCTAACAAATCCAGTGACAAAAATCAATCCTTGTTTTAGCCTTATTACATTATCATTTTTTCATAGCATGGCATACAACATACATCAATTTTGTCCCCCAATTTCTAACGGATTACGCAAATTGGCAACACTCGAGAAATCATTTGCCAGGTCGACGCTCTGTAACGATGCATCATTTGAGGCAATATAGATGTAACATAGCCAGGAGATACCAAGGCTATTAGTTGCTAGCCCCTGTGTGGGCCTTGTCGTAAGCATCGCCCAATGATAAGGCCCAAGGCAACATAAAGTCTCAGAAAAGGACGTGGTGAGCATATGTAATTATAATGTCCCTTATTTCGAAGTTAATAATTTATATTACCCGGTATGTGATATGCAGTTAGTATAGACTCGAGGCATAATCATCATCAAATGCATTTTGTATCGTGTCGATATGGCCGTGCACTTTGCAATGCTGCCTGAACAATTATGTGAAGCCTTTTCATCATTTCTTTTCTCTCTTCCTTCATCATCAAGCGAGAAATGGAAGGGAGAAAACTAAAAAAAAAAAAAAAAACCGCATGAATACAGAACATTCACTCACCGTCTAAACAGACTTTACAGCTAAGATGACAGTTTGCCAACATATAGCGAGGATTCCCATCACACTCCCCGATCGATGCCCAGTACGGACAACTGTCGTGATTGTCCTGGCAAACTATCGAAAGAAATGAAGGAGTAGTATTTAGATATGCAATACCACGTCGTTAGGCAACTTCATTTGCTATAATCTTTCATATATATCATGTCTTTCATATCTTCCTTACCGAAGAAGAATTGTTTTGGTAATTGTGATTTTCCTTCATCTGTACAAGATATAAACAACACAATAACTTTGAAGCTTTTAATTTCAATGCAATACAATTTATTTGCATCATCAGCAAAAAAAAAAAATGCATAAAAGTATGCATATTATGCATTTTTTCGGGACTGGAAAAGATAGTAATAAAAAAAAATGATATAAATTAAGGAAAATATCGTTGAAGTCTGAACACGTTCCAACTGAAGTATGTTGCTCCTTGCCCAGACAAAACAAAAAAATTGAAAAAAAAGATTGACCCTTTTTTAAAAGAATTAACTCCATATCATTTCCATCAACAAAACATACATATCATTTCTACAGCCATACAGCACGAAATCTATTAAACAGCAAGCATATCATCTTGATATTCTCCTCTGTATCATAATGTAAATGATAGAAAAAAAAACTATCAAAAAACTATAAAGAAAAAAAGATACTAAAAACTACGATAGAGGTTGATAATCAGATGGATAGAGAAACATCTATGTAAACTAGGTTACAGATCTTGCTATCACTGGAAATATTCTGACACTATTGTCAAAATTTGTAGGCTTGAATTGAAATAACAAATTACTTGATTTTTTTCAGTGTTTTCATGACATGAACATAGCTTTATGTCCACAAAAGTGCTCCCTTATAAGGCGCAGAATGTATATCTATACGAATATGAAAGAAAACGCGAAAAACTATAATGCAGATAGAAAAAAAAGTTATTATTCACGTGGTAATAGCTCTAGACAGCTAAGAATTTAACCACTGAAACGCTATCAATTATAACTAGAATTATCACTGAAGGTGATTAATACTCCCGCTCCTAGTGTTGCTTTATAGTATGTAATGTCATGAGGGCAATGACGTTAATACCAAGTTTGTGCACTTGTCGAATTGGAAACAGAACAATTTTAGTTCACTGTGCAATTACAGAGTTGACACTGAGTTCCACAAGGTTTGGGTAAAAAGTGTGGTTACCATGGCAATGCATTGTCTGATACGAACACAAGGGACATTTTGCATAACTACACTTAAAGACCATCATACACACCAAATTTGACCTTCATAGCTTGAATGGTTTATTTTGATACAAAAATGAGTGGTTACCATGGCAACACACTTTCCTTAAACTACACATTGGTGTCTTTCAAAACTACACTTCTAAATCATGATACATACTGAATTTAACTTTAAAGGGATAGTACAGTTTTGGTGGAGATGAGAATTGGGCTTTTAACTTTTTGCGAGATACCAAGAAAACACTTATGATATAGGACAGAGCATACCATTTTAAGAGGAATTCAAAGTTTATTTGATGAAAATCGGGTTTGGAATGACTGAAACATCCAAAAACAAAGTAAAACAAAGCAATCGTAATAAAGTGTGGGTCCCACACTTTATTAGAATTGCTCTTTTTTGGATATCTCAGCCATTTGAAAACCAATTTTAATCAAATAAACGTTGAATCCTTCTTAAAATTACATGCTCTTTCATATTTCATAAGAGGTTTCTCATTATCTCACTTAGGAATGTTCAAAACATGAACCCCCTCCTCAACCAGTACTGTACAGTCCCTTTAATTGCTTGAATGATGTGGAAGTTATTCAATCTGCAAGGTTTTGGTAAAATTGTGGTTACCATGGCAACGGTTTGTGTAACAAACACAAAAATTATGTCTTCCACATCTATACCTCAGGGCCACAATGCCTACCAAATTTGGTTTCAATTGCTTGAAAACTATAAAAGAGGTTCACTCCACAGGATTTTAAAAAAACAAACAAACATGTGGTTACCATGGCAACGCATTGTCCGATACAAATACAAAGGACATTTTGCAAAACTACACTTAAAGAGCATCATACACACCAAATTTCACCTTCATATATTAAATGGTTCAATTTGATACAAAAACGAGTGGTTACCATACAACACATATTATGTGACCCTGCACCTCAAAACAAACAAAAAGTCGCCAGATATGAATTTTTAGTTAAGACCATATTCTGAAAGAGCAGACTTTAAGCTTTAAAATGATGCATAACTCAAATCAAATGGACTCTCCTAACCTATCTAAATATTGGAAAGAAGGCTCAAACTCAGTAAAAGTGAGAACTATTAAGAAAAGAGGCTCTGAAGTACAGTGTCTATTCAAGCGCTTAATCTTTACCAAACCGTGCTGGCTGTGTGATGAATGGGAAAAAACAGGAAGTAAACCACCAGAGTAAAAACAATGAAGGGATTATCAGATTAAACTGAAATTAGACATGCCTCATTAACACATTCTGTCCATAATTAATGCTAACTTCCAAAGCAGTAGCACTATCCTTTCAAAAGTTAAGAGTTGAAAGTGAAGAGTGTGGAGAAGGTTTTTCAAAAATGAAAAAAGGATTCTAAAGACACACCTTATCACACTATTCTACCAAAAATGTTCGAGATAAACTGCTAAAAAACACACTTTCTTGCCCGTTTTATGATACCAAATTTTAGCATAATGTAAAAGAAGACCCGCTCTTTCAGAAAATATGAAAAAGTCAAGTTCGGCAAGGTTGACCCATTTCACTTATTTTCAGTACTCACGCAAAATCAGTGTGTGCGACTTTATGTTCGCTTTGAGGTGCACGGTCACATATTAACACATTGGTGTCTTGCATAACTACACCTCCCGATCATCATACATACTAAATTTGACCTTCATTGCTTGAATGATGTGGAAGTTATTCAATCCACAAGGTTTTGGTAAAATTATGGTTACCATGGCAACGCTTTGTCTGACAAACACAAAAAATGTGTTCCACAGCTATGCCTCAAGGGCATAATGCCTACCAAATTTGATTTCAATTGCTTCAAAACTGTGGAAATTGTTCACTCCACAAGATTTTGAAGAAAACATGCGGTTACCATGGCAACGCTTTGTCAAGTACAAACACAAAGAGTGTCTTGCATAACTACACCTATAGATCATCATAGATACCAATTTTGAAATTGATTGCTTAAATACTATGGAAGTTATTCAATTCACAAGGTTTTGGTAAAATTATACTTACCATGGCAACGCATTGTCCGACAAACACAAAAAACATATCTTGCACATCTATACCTCAATATCATCATTTACCCCAAGTTTCATTTAAATTGCTTCAAAACTGTAGAAGTTCGCGACGCAAGATTTTACAACAGACCGACCGACCGACCGACCGCCCGCCCGACCAACATCACGGTGATTTCTGTACATGTATACCCCCTTCACACTATATGTGGCGGGGGTATGATAAATGCATAATGAAGAGGGAAAAGGAGATAATGTTCATTATAATAATCATTTCGATATAACTTTTGGCCATCTTTATTATAGTTGTCATCACAGTCATGATTACGCAGAAGAAGATAAGCTTTGAAAGAATGTCATGTAAGGGTTTTTATGCGGGAGTGATGACAAAACTGGCAATTCAGTTTATCTTTTGTTCTTTGCAGCACACAATTCGCTGATCCCCAACTCACCATAGTCTCTGCACACGCCGCAGCTGTACCTGCAAAAGGACAGCATGTAGCGCGGATTGATATCGCATTCTCCAATACCCGTCCAGTAAGAGCATGTATCGTGTTCGTCTATGCATTCTAATGGAACATGGGGAAACACAAGAGTTAAGACAAAAGGACTGTTAGGGAGACTAATTGGGAGACGAAAAAGCAGGGAATGAGAAAGACAGAGAGGGAGAGAGATAAAGAGAGTACAAAATAATAAATAAAGTTTTGTGAGATAGTTCCGTATAAGTTATCACCACAAGGCTCTCAATTTCTAAAAAAAAGAGTCAAAACCCACGAAAGTATCAAAGAGAAAAAAACAGTAGATGTTAGCACGAACAATGGAATGCGGTCACAACTGGTCTCAAAATCAGGTGTAAAGCAATGATATCGATTATACAGAATTAGGTAAAAATAGTCTAAAATATTTACTGACATGTACCTAGATAACCGAGAACTGATCGAAAGGGCGCTCATCCAATTTCATGTGTACATGTACCTTAAGAGTAGGTCTACAGTTAAAGAATTTGCTTTCTATTTGATAATCAGAAAATTTGAAATCTTACCCAGACTGTGCGAACTTTGAGTTGTTGGAAGCATAGTAGACCCTAAACCAACAACAACAACAACAACAAATACAGATGCTTATCATTCATGGAGTAGTAATGCCAGGTTAAAAAGGCACTCTATGAATATTATCGGTAAAATTACAGGGTTAAATTACCAAAGACAACAACATCAGAAAAAAAAATCAGTATTGTGAAAAAAAAAAATTATTGAAAAATTGTGAAGAATAATATATGGGGGATAACCATTTTTTACACAAACTGGCGCTGTCCCTGTTGACCCGAATTCGGGCTCAATAGGGAGAACACTAGTTTTGCCCCTCCCCCCCCCCCCCAAAAAAAAAAAAAAAAAAGAAAAGAAAAAAAGAAAAAAAGAAAAAATGTTTACAAGCGTTTTCCATCCGAGAGATTGGATTAAGGGAGCTCAGAGAGAGTTTAAAAATAATATACCAACATCTGCGAGCAATCCATTTCCACCGTTAAATCAACCTTAAAACAATGCAACAGCCCAACAAAATGAGCTGACATACAAACGTGTGACCTATTAGGTCAAAGTTTAACCCTAAAAAGGCCGGAGGGGGGGGGGGTTGAATCAACCCCTCCCCGGCCACAGAGCACCCAAAAAAAGCCCGGCCTGGTTAGGGTTAAGATTGAAAAGTCAAAACTTTGCTAATCCATTGAATTGCACTCAAACATTAATCCATAATCAACTCCCCCCCCCTCGACATTTTTCGCGACTACTCCGCCGCGCCGTTCGCTGACTTTTCACTTTCAAGTCTCGCGCATATTTTGACACCATTTTCGCAAAAATCGCGCATACCGTTACGACGCTGAATAACGTTTTATACATGCCTGTCAGACCGAAAATGGCTCAAAAACGTGATTTTGTGTATACAGTCCTTGCAAATGGAGTTTTTCTCTTCTTATTCATAAAGATATGATTATTTTCACTTTCATTGGCTGAAACTAATTAATTTTAGCATAATTATGCTTGAAATAGCTTCTGTCGTAAATTTTACGGAAAAAAGGATAAAACAAAAGGTCTAAAAAACAAAGAAATACATAAGAAATTCATAAAACAATAAAATACATAAGAAATTGATTTTGATACCAATTTTTTTTTCAAGCACATTGTTAGGAATGCTACAAAGAATGTTTTCACTAGGTGAAAAGATTAGGATTCTAGGAGCTTTAATTTCTGATTTAGAGCAAAATGTACGATCTTATGCATATATTAGCATAATCAATTATTATGACGAAAATTTCCATTTCTTTTTGTATAGCTTGGTAGATTACGCCACAGGTAATGCACGTGCCAAATTTCATGGCGATTGCGCGATCGACCGCCGAGATCTCGTGGGGGGGGGGGGGTTGAATCAACCCCTCCCCGGCCACAGAGCTCCCAAAAAAGCCCGGCCTGATTAGGGTTAAGATTGAAAAGTCAAAACTTTGCTAATCCATTGAATTGCACTCAAACATTAATCCACTTCTTCTTCAAGTGGAAAATCAAAATGTCCAGTGGTATCCATAGACACTAGATTCAATGATACTTAAAGATGATAAAAAATCTTGGTACCTCAAAAGTTTCCTTGAATTTCCTTGTCTTAGTTTGTGTTTCAGGTTAAAGTACCTTTCATATAACTAACACTGTGAGACTTGCTCGCCCCAAAGTGCTCTCATGTCTTAGTAATCATGCAATTAACTGCGACCAGCAGCCCCATACGCATAGCGACCAGATATGAATTTTTAGTTAAGACCATATTCTGAAAGAGCAGACTTTAAGCTTTAAAATGATGCATAACTCAAATCAAATGGACTCTCCTAACCTATCTAAATATTGGAAAGAAGGCTCAAACTCAGTAAAAGTGAGAACTAAGAAAAGAGGCTCTGAAGTACAGTGTCTATTCAAGCGCTTAATCTTGACCAAACCGTGCTGGCTTTGCGATGAATGGGACAAAAAACAGGAAGTAAACCACCAGAGTAACAACAATGAAGAGATGATCAGATTAAACTGAAATTAAGCATGCCTCATTAACACATTCTGTCCATAGTCAATGCAAACTTTCAAAGCAGTAGCCTATCCTTTCGAAAGTTATTAGAGTTGAAAGTGAAGAGTGTGGACAAGGTTTTTCAGAAATGAAAAAGGAATTCTAAAGACACACCTAATCACACTATTCTGCCAAAAATGTTCGAGATAAACTGCTAAAAAAACACTCTTTCCTGCCCGTTTTATGGTACCAAATTTGAGCATAATGTAAAAGAAGACCCGCTCTTTCAGAAAATATGAAAAAGTCAAATTCGGCTAGGTTGACCCATTTCACTTATTTTCAGTTCTCACGCAAAATCAGTGTGTGCGACTTTATGTTCGTTTTTAGGTGCACAGTCACAAATGTAAATGCAAAAGTCCTAGCCTGTCTTAGGCAGTAAAAAAAATCCACTCCTTCCCGCTCTAGTTAGGGTTAAGACAGCAAAGTTCACTCTCATCTATGAATACAAAAGTGAAGCCGTGTATATCCTAAGATCTCACTGCTCTCTTGTCAACAGATTAAAAGCTAAACATTATCGTTGCCATTGCATCTTGCTCTGTAATTGAGAAGGATCATCCATGTTTGACTTGGTGGGTTTGGACGAGCTTGGCTGAATAGCCCTAATCACTTTAGATGACGGTTTTCACTTCGCCTTGTCCGCTGTTGTACAACTCTCTCTTTTTTTCCCCCGACTCACCTGCTCCACTTTCATTTTATTTTATACTGATATCGTTTGTTTCGTCTACAGAACATATTGCCTTTTTTGTCTTGATTACTGAGGGGGAAAAAATCCTCTTACCAAAGTGGCAGTCATTACCATAACCTACTGCACAACGCTACAAACGAATTGAGCGCACTCAAACAGGCAGGATCTCATTTATTAATAAACCTTATAGGTAATAATTGTAAGCAATTTCAACCCTTTTTCAAGTATATTAAACTTAGCTTGGTCATTACCCAAGGTGGGCCCAGTTTTCTGAAGAGTTACAATTGATTATACAGTGTATACATATACAGTGCGTATCAACAAAAAAAAAAAAACGCAACAAGATTTGATTTCAAATTTATGAAGATTGTGTTTACCTGAGTAGCAACATCTTAAAGCCACATATCTCCTCTTTCCAATGATATCTTATTCATTCTTACACGGTCATGGATGGCTGAGTAATCATCCTTTTTGGACAATGGGTCAAATTGGACATGGGACCAAGTTTAGGTACTGCAAGAATTAATGCACCTTATTAGAAATTAACTAAACAAATTGAATAATGAAATTAATTTTATTGAAATTAATGATCGCAATTAATGAAATTGATGAAATTAATAATCGCAACTTACCATTATCTTCTTTCCGATACTAGTATTTCTTTTAAACATTACATTCCATGCCCCTCAACATGGCCACCATTCCTTTCCACACAGAGATTAGCTCTTTTCTCCATCTCACGCACAGCCCTGCGAATCATTTGGGCTTGGTGGCGTAGAGCTTCAAACTCATCCGTGATTCTTTGTCTCAAAAGTTGCAATGTCAGGTGGAGGGGTAATGAACACTTTGCTCTTGAGATAACCCCAAAGAAAAAAGTCACAAGTCAGATCCGGAGATCGTGGTGGCCACTCCACATCATGATACAAGGCAATCACCCAATTTCCAAATACCTCAGCTAATCTGTTTCTTACTGCAATTAGTCGATGGGCTGGTGCGCCATCCTGTGCCCACCATAGGCATCTGAACACACCGCTTTGCTGCACAGAAAAATTTTCCATTAAAGTCAGGAATCACATTTTCATTTATATTCTAAGTATCCATTTCCGTTCATGTTTTCAAAGAAGAAGGGCCCTAGGAGCAAACCGTTTCCGCAAAGTCCCGCCCAGATATTCGGCTTTTCTCTACGAAAATCGACGTCATAATTGAATGCAGAAACTGAAACTTGGTCCCAAGTCCAATTTGACCCATTGTCCAAAAAGAATGATTACTCAGCCATCCATGACCGTGTAAGAATAAATAAGATATCATTGGAAAGAGGAGACATGTAGCTTTAAGATGTTGCTACTCAATTTGGTGTAAAGTTAACACAATCTTCACAAATTTGAAATTAAATCTTGTTGCGTTTTTTTTATACGCACTGTATATATATATATATATATATATATATATATATAAACATATATATGATCTTGCATCACAAAACAAACACAAAGTCGCACCCCTTGATTTTACATGAGGACTCAAGAAAGGTGAAATGGGTCAACCAAGTCAATTTTGAGTTTCCATATTTTCTTATAGAGCTATTCTTCTACATTATTCTAGTTGAGATCATAAATTGAATGGGAAAGTGGGTTTTCAGCAGTTTTTCTACAACCCCTTTTTTGGTAGAGTAGTGTGAGCAGGTTTTTCTTTGAGGCCCCTTTATATTTCTCGAAAATACTTAACACACTCTTCACATAAGTCTGATAACTTTTGAAAGGATAATGCGACTGTTTTGAAGGCTGGTATTCATAATGGGCAGAATGTGTTCATAAAGCATGCTCATTTTGAGCTTAAACTGATACATCCTTCATTGTTTTTGCTGCAGTGGTTTACATCACTTTTCCGTTTGTATGTTGTTGTTGATTTTTTTTTTCATTCATGGGACAGGTAGCACGGCTTAGTCAAGATTAAGCGCTTGAATAGACGCTGTACTTCAGAGCCTCTTTTCTCAGTTTAAACCTTTCCAAAGTGTGGGCTTTCTTTCCAATATTTATATAGGTTACGAAAATCCGTTGAATTGAGTTAAACATCATTTCAAAGCCTAGAGTATGCTCTTTCAGAATCTGCCCTAAACTAAAAATTCATGTCTGGCGACTTTATGTTGGCTTTGTGGTGCAGGGTCACGTCTATTCTCTCTCTCTCTCTCTCTCTCTCTCTCTCTCTCTCTATATATATATATATATATATATATATATATATATATATATATATATAAAGTAGGACATAAAATTATATTTATTCACGCACCGGGTAATAAAGCGGTCATGAAAGTCATCATTTCAGATGTTTCTATCTTTTATTTTGATCACGAATAGGCAAACTACGTCAAATCTACCACAAGAATTGTTATTACTGTAATCAATGAAAAAAAATGTGCTTGCACATATTTGCATACGAAACAATCTAACTACTAAATGCACTTGGCTCTTGCAAGTCTCTCAAAAGATCAAATTCTGCTATGCAGAGAGGAGGGGAACATACGGAGTTTACCGTCAGCTCAAGTTGCCATTCATCATTTTAAATTACTGGATTATTTTGACGATTTCTATTTGGTTTGATTTCTGTTCCCCATGGAAAGATAGTACACATTCATGATTTTTCAAAATTGACTGACAACACAAACTAATTAAAGGTTAACTGATATATGTATACAAAAGAACACCTTTCATAAAGGAATGATATGATTTATTACAACCTTGGGCACTATTCAGATGAACAGCATCAGTTTTATGAAATACAAAATGACGACAAAACAGTAAACAAAAAAGACCATCGTGTGAAAACATGTTATTAACTATAACTGACATTACACTACATCAATATTCTGTGGTCTAATCCATTTGGGTACTCCATGAACAAATGTAAATTAGAATCTGCATAATCCTTCTTTTATGTAGCAAGGTATCAAAAGATCGTGACTCCTATGACCAAATGAAATGCACATTTCCTCTTGGGTTTATCGTCCATGTTCTACAATGCACTGGCTTTGCGGTTTGTCATGTACTGGAATGTTGTATGAGCTGCATCATATTCAAGTAGATGTGAGCATTCATTGGCAAAGCCCCCCCCCCCCCCCCCCCCAAAAAAAAAGAGCTTTCCAAACATGTGCCTTTACAGTGCACGCTAATATTCTCCGTTTTACACTTAGACTGATAACGTGATAGCATACAGGTGATTTCCTACAAGTACAGAATTTCTCAAATATCTTGCCCTGTTTTTCGAACAATATTTATGATAAAAAGGACTTTTTTCGTGTAACCGTAAGCAACTAACAGA
The DNA here is from genome assembly GCF_040938485.1 of Diadema antillarum. Taxonomy (NCBI): domain Eukaryota; kingdom Metazoa; phylum Echinodermata; class Echinoidea; order Diadematoida; family Diadematidae; genus Diadema; species Diadema antillarum. The sequence continues at coordinate 159,813 of NW_027272166.1, read as the reverse complement.
AATCCATCTGCGTACAACAATAAAACACTCTTTCTAGTTAAATTTCTAGTATGTTATGCAAATGCCTACTTTTTATGCAGTTTTTTTTTTAATCCCTCAGCACTGGTACACAATATCATGTACAAAACAGATTTCACAGACATGTGGTAACTATAGGCAATGCAAAAAAAAAGGAAAAAAAAAACAAGACACGGCTCTTTACATATTATACGCACTGCTAAGAGTGACTTCAATGGAAGCAAGTCAGATCATTTGAAGCTCACGGAATGCACACTGGTCGGATGAAGGCCTTAAACCCACCCATATTGACTGAAGAATCGGATGTAAATTTCACCCAGGCGGACTCATAATTAACTTGGAAGATCTCTCCGTCACGTGACCCTGAGAGCGTATTCTCAGCAACCTCTGAAGAGCCTCTTCCAATTTTGACAGTATCAAAGTTACTCTCAGTTTCAAACTGTTGGAATTCAATCTCCACCGTACAACCTGCATCAACACTGAACCGCCAAGTCCGCAGCGCTAAGCTTATATAGGCCTCTGGAAAGTTGGGGGAAGCGATGACCATTTCATCGCCCTGAGCAAGTGTGAATGAGCCTCCTGAAAGGCAACATGTGAATACATTGGAACCACATTATAGTGAGGTCGGATATAGCAAGATTTCTGATGCAACAATGTAAGTTCGTAGTCCAGTTCCTTTTATGTTCTTTTGTTCTAATTCCTGATGTAACAAGCTATCCAATAAAATGAGGACATTTCTGTTGTCCTATTCAAGCAGCCAGCTTATTATAACGGGGTTCCCCTAGATGTAACGTGATGTAATACCACATATTGAAAACTATAAGACTCTTAGTATTAAGTACAGTATTTCTCTTCAAACAAAAGTTGGCAATTTCCCTCCTAACAAACACGGGAAAGATAAAAACATTTATTACTAGATCAACTGGGAGCAGTTTATTTTTCTCGAAAAGTGACTGACCGACAAAATTTGCACAAATGCAATCACAATGAAATATTTTACATATACACAACAGTATAAAAAAGTATGTATGAACTCAACAGAGGGAAATTTTGTATCACCTATCAGAAACAGAGAAGGATTGTCACAGGCATAGGCATTAGATAGTTTTAACGTGTAGTACTCCATGGCGTTATAATGAACTAACTGTGTAAACACGCTGTACATCTAAGTTTAAAGTCTTATGACTGATTTTTATATGCTACAATATAATGCATAATACTGCAGGAAAATACACATGAGCTAAACGAAGCTTTGTTGCTTTAATTAATGATGTATCTTCATGCCACATTTTCTCTCAAGGTCACAAAGTTTTGGAAGAGTTTTATTTACTTTCAACCAACTGAACTACTCGTTAAAATCAGTGGAATAGCAAATATATTAGATTCAGGTGTATTACAGCCATCAATGTTGCCAAAGGTATCATTTCCAAATGACGGAACATTTTTATCATTGTACAATTCATAATGATCTGTTCCTGCTAAATCAGGGAGAATGGGTAGTTTTTAAAAATAACGTTTCATGACGTTCACATACCTTCTTCATTTGGACCCACTGTTGTGCCAGCACCTAAAAAATAAATACCAAAATATATGCACAATAAATTACACACACTATTCTTCCCTATTTGTGACCCTCAAAACGTAAAACCCCAGAAAAATCACCAATTAAATTCTCAGTTCTCAGTGGAGAGTTATGATGTTATAATCAATGTATAATTCTACTAATGGTATTTCAAAAAAAACATATAAATATGCAGGGTCCTTGAGAGAAAATTAAACATCAAAGTTCTGAGGATATTGTAACACAAAGCAGGAAATGCATTGACGTCGCACATGATATAGCAGGAGATTAAAAAATAACAATAGTGGTGTCATTAAGGGGTAGTCTTGAAATATACAGTAAAAAAACAGGGCAGTTTAAAAATAATGATAATTTATCTACGCTTCGAGTATCATTCATCTGTGCATCGACACATTCTATCTATTATATTATATATATATATATATATATATATATATATATATTGTCATTATCATTATTACTATTATCTATATATTATAGATATTACATATCTGTTACTTTTTTCAGAGGGATTCTCCTGCTGAGAAAGGGATACCTAAGAACTCTTATAGACAAAATAGTTCTTTATTGATGCTTACCTTCTGTGTTTGTGACCACTGGCTGCTGTGTCGTGCCAGCACCTACAGATTAAACACACACACAAAAAAAATATTGATATAACGCACACACACTGTCATGTCCCTCGCGTTACAAAACAAAATACATCCCCCCCCCCGAAAAAAATATCGGTTTAAAGGTCGGATATTGAACACAGAAATATTCTGCTTTTAAAAGTATAATCCCAGGAATGTTACTTTTTTATGAAAACAATTCTGGCTGGAACACATTGACATTTAATTGTATAGCGCACAAGATAAAAAGCGTATTCCGTTGTCAAGGCAGCTACACTACAAAGCACTCATAATTTCTAAAATTGCTAGTAGAAACTAATCTTGTTATTGTGACTTTATAAAGTTGTGAATATTTCCATAGACATGAGCACTCTCAGTTACAAAACGTAATTAAAGTGTAGAATCAATGCCTTGATTGCATGTTCTTTTTTTTCACTTTTCACTACATCACGAATACTCTTACTTTTCCGTACATATATATAACATGCTCATGAGCGATTGGTACACTTACCATTTTACTTTTTTTTCTAAGTGCTACGCTTTTTGTTCCTATTTTCTCAGTGACAATTTACAGTTTACTTCTGGGGCACTAGCTTCAAGTTTCATCATGATTTGTGTTTAATACAATCCAATAATATTTCAACAAATGGGGCATGTAGCCCAAAGTATTGTATTTCATGGAGTTTGTTATTTTTTTTTTTTTTTTTGGGGGGGGGGGTTGTTCTATTCACAAGTATGATAACGTATACGATGTGACAACGTCATAACATGAGTAAAATAAATGTTAAAGGCCATTCACTTTTCAGTATACGTGTCAAGCAGATGGTAGTCATGATTGCTTAATAGTCTAGGGAGCTGATCTTTTTACTTTAAACTTACCCTGCATACAATCTGCCTGTACTGTTAGATTGAATCCCAAGCGAGCGATACTGTCATCAGAAACGAATCGAATCAGCGTGTGCTCGGAGTTGACGTCGATATCATCGGGCCTGCGCGGACCAAAATAGGAATGACCGTCGCCGATGTGAAGCCAGTCCCCGATACCAGTGTAGAAAGTTACAAAGTGGACGTGTAGCTGACACCCTGGTGGCACCGTGACATTCCACGACACATCAGTATTGTCGGGATAGTCCTGGGGAAGTTCGGAGAGGTGATGACGGCAACAGCACCATCTGACTCCAAGTTCACTGTTTCAAAGAAAGGATTGAAGCACAAGATGATCACTTTTCAACATTCAAGAAACAATACGGGGGTAAAAGTCTTGACATTCCTTAAAAGTGTTTTGTAAAACCTATCCACGTGTAAGTAAGAGAAAGGCAGATCAGGGGAAAAAAAAGAATAGATCCCCGAAGAGAAGAAATATATATCAAATTAAAAATATATATTTGTTAAAGGATGCCCCAAACAAGAACCATAATTATACTCAAATGATGCAACGTTGTTTCACATCCCTCCCATTAATTTTCACATAAGTTGCTGCAATTAGCTTTTTTTTTCCAACACGGCAAGCCAAATATCCCACCAAAAATCACTGATGACAATTCAGTCCATCTGTCTCAAATTCTGATGTACACACACACACACACACACATACATATATATATATATATATATATATATTATATAATATATACATATACATATATTGTATATGTTATATATATGCATGATATACACCCAGTAAACCTTGCTTAAGTCGACATCGCATAAGTCTACAGCTCGCTTAAGTCGACACGATAGAAAAGTCCCGATTTTTGCATTTGTTAATCCTTGAAAATTTCCTCGTCTTAGTCGACATTATAAGTCGACAGCTCGCGTAAGTCGACATGATTTTCAGTGCCAACTGAGCTGAAATACGTGTTAATTCCCTCGTCTAAGTCGACAAAATTTTTCGCTCAAATGCTTATCGCTATTCTCTGAAAAAGAATTGTTTTCCCGCTCCGATTCGCAGCATTTCTACTCGCTAATTCGCTAGGGTACGGCGCGGTAGCGTTCGCGCCATGCATCCATCGTCTTGGACGCCTGAATAGAAAGGGCATACAAGGCAGTTCACTTTCTCCCTTTTCTCCCTTTCTCTTTCTGAGTTTTTGTTGCGTCTGTCTGTATCGTTTGGTGCAGGTCAACGTGATGCAACTCACGGTGCAAACGTGGAGCTAAAGCCGCATGGTCCAATGAGCGTGCAACAGGAAATTGTTCTTAAACATTTTTTTTTCTCTCGCTTTTTGTCTCGATCGTTTAGAATTACATGCATTGTACCTTGGGATGTACACTTGCCTTCTAAGCTAAGTCAAAAAGATATTTTGTCTGATTACAGTCAGTAATGTGCACAATTTTGTTTAATATCTTTATATCACACCTTCTCTCTGCACATTAATTATTAAGATGGTTGTTCACGCAGCTTGCAGGAATATGTTTGTTACGGGTGATTTTGTTTATCCGAAAATGCAATGAGTTCGATCGTTATTCTCAAAACGCACAAATTTTGTACACCTGGGTCCTAGTAGGCCTAGATATTCATTATTCGAACATGAAATAGGCATTTCGTTAATCCGAATATTCTAACGTTAAATATTCCGAAGCGGTATTAGAAACCTGGGCCCGTTTCTAGAAACTTAATCTAAATGCAACTAATTAGATTTAGGTGTATCAAATCACATGCAACTTTGCATTAAAACGCAAGTACGTTGCTGAAAAGACTTGCGTTTGATAATCATAATATGAAATTAGAATATAATTGTACGAACCTGAAACTCAATTGCGTTTAAGCGTAACTCTAAAAATCAAATGCAAGTCCATCAAACCACACGCAATGCTGTATTTAAAGGACGAGTTCACCTTCATAGACATGTGGGTTGAGTGAATGCAGCAATATCAGTAGAACACATCAGTGAGAGTTTGAGGAAAATCGGACAATCCGTTCAAAAGTTATGAGTTTTTAAAGTTTCTGCTCAGTCATGGCTGGATGAGAAGACTACTATAGCTTGTGATATAACATGTGTACAACGATATAAAGAAAGAATAAAGAAAATTTAACAAATGTCCATTTTCTCGCATAACAAAAGAACACTCAACTGCTCTCTTTCAGAAGGCGGGGGGGGGATAATAATATATCACCCTTAACATATGTCAGTATTTCAAGTCGAAGGAACGTGCACTTAATTCAAAAAGTAAAGTTTTGTGAAATTCTCTTTTCATTTTCATTATATTGTTGTACGCATGTGACATCACACATTGTAGTAGTCTTCTCATCCAGCAATGACTGCGCAGATACTTTAAAAATTCATAACTTTTGAATGGATAGTCCGATTTTCCCCAAACTTTCACTGATGTGTTCTACTAATATTGTTGCCTTTCACTCAATCCACATGTATATGAAGGTGGACTTGTCCTTTTAACACAAGATAGTTGCAGAGATTTGTGATTTTTGTACGAAACAAGAAACTGCGTTTAAACGCATCTCTAAAAATCTACAGAAGTGCGTTATTGTTGAAAAGACTTGCATTATTTTTTACTTCGTACGTAAAATTAGAAATTAAACGCAACTCTGAAAATCATATGCAAGTCCATCAAATCACGCAGAACGCTGAAAAGACTTGCGTTTGACAATCATACGAAACTAGAAAATTGTAGAAAACTGAAACTCAATTGCGTTTAAACGCAACTCTATAAAAAAATCAAATGCAAGTCCATCAAATCACACGCAACGCTGTATATTCAAACACAAGAGCGTTGAAGAAAAGACTTGCGGTTTTCGTGAAACTAAAAACTACGTTTAAACGCATCTCTAACATCTGCGGAAGTGCTTTATTTTTGAAAAGACTTGCATTATTTTTTATAATTTTTTTATAAATACCACACGGAACTTTCATCGTGACCGAACTTATTCTATACACTACTAGCAGGGGAAAGACATCGCAACATTTACACGTTTCAAACTACCGAAACGCATGCTGCATCACGAATGTCAATGAGAAAATGGTAAATTATTGTTACAGTTCGCTATGCCGAAGGTTTAAATCTCAGTCCAAAGTTAAATTAGTCCAACAATGGAAAGAGGTTTGTTTTTACGAAGGTTAGTATATCCGAAAATAAGATGTCGTTTTCGGATTAACAAACTTTTCTTCTGTTTTTTTTTTTTCAGACGGGCCCGCACCGTTCAGAGCGGTAATGTTGCGAATCGGAGCGCAAGAACAATGTATTTTCAGAGTATGGCAATAGAAATTTGAGCAAAACAAATATGGCGACTTTAGGGAAGGAAAATCGTACATATTTCAACTCAGTCGGCACTGAAAATTATGCTGACAGAATCATACGAATTCACACGCATATCTTTTCAGCAACGCACTTGAATCTAAATCGTAAAGTTGCATGCAATTTTAGGAATTTTTTCTAATCAAGTTTAAAACGTGAAGTGTCTAGAAACGGACCCAGGTTTCCGATCCCGCTCTCTTAAAATATCTCTAGAGATTTGGAACTGTGCGTTGTCGTTACTAATCCGCGCGAGATCTATGCATAAACGAAAACGTTATTTTTGCTGCTGTCAGTGGCATGTTTGGCGGCAAAAGGAGCGATTATGTCGACTTACGCGAGGTTGGCTATAGTATATATTCATGTTAACTATTCGATTTTATATATTCGACTGATATTATGATTATTAAGATCTATACTGTACGTACAATAGAAATGACAGACAATCTCCAGTCCCCTGTATACCCGTGAAAGTATGTCAACAGTCCAATTTTAGAAAATCTATTTTCTTTTTGATCATCAAAAGATCTTAAATCTTACCGAGACTGTGCGAACCTTGAGTTGTTGGAACCATAGTAGACCCTAAACCAACAAAACAATACAATTGGGTGTTATTCATGGAGTAGTAATGCCAGGTAAAAACGACACTCGTGAAAAATGTCACACGTAAAAATTACAGGCGTAAATTATCAAAGACAACAACAACAACAAAAATGAGAAGAAAACTGTCAAGGGTAAACAAATGTCATGGCAAAAAAAAAATGTTCAGAAAAAAAAAGGTCACGAGTTAGAATGTTCCATTTCAAAAAATGTTAGCGGTAATAATGGTATGAATAAATGTAAGATTGATAGATAAATCCATCATTTACACTGCAAAGAATAATTTGTGCAATGCTTACTAGGTACAGCTTTCAGCCCCCTAAAAATTGTAACCATGACCTACCTTCCTGACACTGAAGAGTCAAGTCAGCTCGGAAACCAGAGTAACTTAGGGACCCATCACTGTAGAAGTACACAAAGGCTTCGTTCGAATTCACCATTATGTCAAACGGCGTCTCACGGTCTCCCGAGAATTTCCTAACCTCAGCTGCAACATCAGCCTCTGTCAAACCGGGTCCTGCTTTCACATAATCGTAGAAGCTCTCTGTCGTGAAATTAAGAAATCTCACATTCAGTGAGCATCCATCGGGAGCGCTGATTGACCACAGGACACGGTCGGAATAGGGATAGCTGTTTGGGAAATTTGGTGAGGCGATGCGATAGGTCAACTCAGGAACAAGATTGATGTTTCCGCCTGAAAGAGAAATAGCAGTTTGCGACAACCTCAGCCATGTCAGTGCATCGATAAAGGTAGGACCGAGACACACTATTTTCACATTAATTCTCAAAAGTGTTTTAAATTGATCAGATGTTTGAGTTGAAATCGAATCTTACAGTCATCATAGGGAATTTAACTGGCTAGCCAGCACAGGGGGATAAGTATATTTCTGGAGCAATGCCATATCCTACATGACCACACTGCATATCCTTATCAGAATTGATACAAGTGCTTTACACGCATCACAATCGGCGATGCGAATTCCAATATTAGGGGACATTATAAGGGCTAGTTTCATTCTTCCGGAAAGCTTTTTTTTTCTTCGTCTTCTTGTTCTTCTTCATAGAGAGCCTTGTGCAAAACTTGGGAGACTTGACACCTAACACTCCCTATCAGAAGGAATGGCTTACAATTGAGACTTACCGTTTGTGTCCGGGACCAATGGTTGCTCTGTATTGCCAGCATCTACAAATTAGACATCAAAAGAAAAAAAGAAGAAGAAGAAAGAAATGTACTGTAAAGCACTCTTGGCACTATTCATCTATTCATGATCCCAGCAACTCAAAATCAACAAAATATTGCTAAATAAGGTTTTGAGTTTAGAGGTCGGATTTTGAAAGCAGTGTATGCTTGAAATAAGGAATTAATTACTTTCCGAAATTTGATTTACCTTACCGAAAGATACCAAATTCAATAATAAGAAATCAAACTTTTCCGTTAATGATGATTTTCATGAAAAGGATTCTGACTGCATGGAACACACTGGTGCACATATTCTGCATATGAATGAAAAAAAAAATTTACTCCCAGAGGAACCACCGTCCAAAAATTTGGTATGGCTTGCAACAATTAGTGAAGTATTGCACAATACCATGATTTGACTACTTGATAGGATACAATTAAGCTTCACAGATGTACCTTTATTTGCCTGTGCATAGTATAGGGTTGTGTATGCAACGTGTCTAAAACTTTATGTCTAAATCCACATACGATAATGTAAATATTTTGAAAAATAACGAGAACTCTGAAAGAGGGTATATTGTTGGAATAGTACAAATGCAATTCAAAATTAAAAGAAAAAACATTTTGTTACAAAAAAAAGAAGGCACGACATCCGCTTCTCCTGGATAAGTCACTGTTTCTATGTGTCAATCCCATTATTATTACATGCATAGGCCCTATACCTTACAAAATTTTATGTCTAGGCCATCGAATCCTTACGGTTTGTTCCGACAGATCGATTTAAAATGGAAAAGACTCTTAACTACTCTCCCAACAAATGACATTCAAAAATTTCATTTTGTTAGATATTTGCACTCTGACTGCAAGAAAATTACATTGCTATGAAGGTCGATGGTATAAAAGAGAAAAATTGTGCCTTCATACATTCATCTGTATTGGTAATGTACATTGTATTCGTACATGTTCTTCAGTTATGTTGTGCATCTGTTGCAATTATCTTAGTCTAAAGTATATTATCTACAAGAGAAATAGATTTGTGCATGTAGTTAATCATTTTCAACAACAATCAGCAAATTCAATGGGTAAAAAGCTCCATATTATAATAACCTATGACATTGTAAGGCCGTAATGTTTTGTTAGAATTACGCCATGCGTGTGCCTGGATAAATAAATTATGTCAACAAGTCAATTCCTAGCCAATTTTGTCTCTGAGTCATGAGATCTTAAATCTTACTTACCCTCACTGTCAGAGCTTTGAGTTGTTGGAACCATAGTAGAACCTAATACAGGAAACCAATAGAAATGCGTGTAACTGATGGTGTGGCGCCAGGCAAAAAATGTCAAGGGTAAAATATCGGTCGAAGGTAAACATGTCAAAGTTTTAAATTGTCAGGGGTAGAAATGTTAGCAGTATAGAGGAAAATATCGAAGGAAAAAAGTGTGAGTGGAAAAGAAATATCGGGCGATGTCACGGAGAAATACTTCAAGAGCTAAATATGTCAAGAATAGAAATTTCATAAAATAATGGTGAAACTATCAGAGGTGTAAGATGTAAGAATTTGGGTATGATAAATGCCAATCAAAAACAACAAGGGCAAAGATATAGGAGGCACAAACGTAAAACGTAAAATCGTCATGAGTTAAAACGTCACGAGGCAAAAATGTCCAGGGTAGAATTGTCAGAGGTAAAAATGTCAAGGGAAAAATATCTAAGGGTGGAAAAATTCCATGGTAAAATTGTCGAGGGCAAGAATGTCACAGGTCGACATTTCAAAGGTAATAATATTGAGGATAAAATGGCAGCGCTGGAAAATACTTAAGACAGCATGTCAGGGGGAATGGAGGTAAAAATGTCAGAAAAATGTTACGAGCAAATATGTCAAATGCATAAGTGACAAAAATAAAACTCATTTCGGCTAGAAATGTCTGAGGCAAAATTAAAATATTACCGAGAAAAACAATATAGGGGAAGATCATCGAAGACAAACTGTCGGGGGGGGGGGGGGGGGATCAAGGATAAAAATGTTAGTAAAATTATCAGGAGTAAAAATTTATGGTACATATGAACATGTCGGGAAACATTGTCAATAACTAAAAACGTATGGGGGTAAACGTGTCACGGGTGAAAAAAAAAGTGGCATGGTTATGGCAAAAGAATAAGAAATACAAATTCTTAAAAGAAATAAGAATAGAAATTTCTTCATGAAATCTCACACTAAAGAACTGCCGCATCTAATTTCATCATAACGAGACATAGTACGATTATGTGGAATCATTAATATCCTTGATTCTCTGTCAAAGTTATGATACACCGTTACTGCTTTCTTAGATATTGAAAATCATGTTTGTCAATTATACCACTTATATTATAATGATAACAAGTGGATTCAAGAATAAAGAAGTTGAATGACATTCTGCATGTATGGAATTTCTTTTCCTATAGTTTCCTCTTATATAAAGCTACATATATCACTGTAAGGAGAATGGGGACGGGGAGAGAAGAAAATTATACGCAAGAATTTCAATTTAACCTTTTAATTGTATTACCGTGTCCAAAATTCATATGAAAGGTAGAACAGATTTAAAGTAAACAATAAATTAATCCTACAATATTTCGTCATGGAAACATGTTAAAACCTCTGGCATACTCTCTAAAAAAATCGAGCGAAAATTTTCACTCTAAAAAGAGTGAATACAAAAAAGAGTGAATTTCGAGTGAAATTGGAGTGAATTTTGAGTGAAAATGCTCATTTTCACTCATTTTGGAGTGACGTCAGGGATCACTCGAAGATTTTGGAGTGATCCCTGACGTCACTCATTTTTTACCAATTGACATTTCTGTCCTCATTTTGACCTCTGTTACACGAACCCTAAACTTAGGTTGAATGTGAAGTTGCTAAGAAGCCTGTCATATGCTGAAATGACTGATTTGTGCTTTGATTTCACCATACTCACAACCCACCTTCTTGGCACTGAAGAGTCAAGTCAGCATGGAAACCGGTGTGAGTTACGGACCCATCACTGCTGAAGTACACGAAGGCTCGAGGTGAATTCACCATAACGTCATATGGTGTCTCAGGGTCTCCGAAATTTTCCTTTCCACTGCTGCAACGTCAGCCCCAGTTGAACCTGGTCCCACTTTCACAAAATCGAAAGTGTTTTCTGTTCGGAAACTGAGAAACCTAACGTTGACTGAGCATCCATCGGGAGCATTGAAAAACCAAAGGACATTTGAATAAACAGGGTAGTTGTTTGGGAAATTTGGTGTGGAGATGCGATAGGTCATCCCAGGAACAAGACTGACGTTTCCACCTGAAAAGGATGAAAACACAGTACACGCACGAACCTCAGAGAGTTGATTAAGCAAGACAAAAGCGATTTATTTGAATTTACATTAGTTCTGAAAAGGATTTGTACATTATGGAAATATTTCATTTGGCAAAATCTTATCTCGGCACGGGCTGACTTCTCTGGAAATTCTACTAGTATGCACAGAGGGCTCTGCATAGTTTTTCAGTAATTCCCAATGCTGCAAGACAGCAGACTCCTCGCATATATGCACCTACCTCTATAGAACCATACACTGTGCCTTCAACACACAATGAAACAAACTGAATGCATAATATTTGACAGCGTCATTGGATTGCCATTTCCGACATTTTGAAAATGGGAAATACTAGAGGTTAGCACACACTCAATTGCCAATAAAAAAAGAGAAGAAGATAATTATGTTCCCATTACGGGATGGCTTTCAAGACGAGAATTCTGATCTTTAAGAAGATCGTCCTGCAAAATCAGGTAGACCCTACGGGTTTGAAAGGCAAAATGGTTCCACATTGAGACTTACCATCTGCATCCGGGACCAATGGTTGCTCCGTTGTGATTGCACCTGCAGATTAGCAACAAAAAGTTACCGTTAAACATAATCCCCTGTGCACAAACCTTGTATTTCAAAATCATCAAAATATCTCAAAATTATATTTTGAGCTTCGATGTTTGGTTTAACCAGCAGAGTTTTTCTGCTTTTAAAGTGAATATATTTTTCTCAAATTTGACGTTCCGAATAAACTGCTGTAAATGACCACAAACCATGCTTATCTAGGAGTGTTTGTATGAAAAGGGTTACAACTTGAAATTGTGCTAATGAATGTAAAGGAAAAAACAGAATAAAAATAAAAATAAAAATCGAATGCCATGACAAGAGTTATCATATCCAAAACCTTGGCATGGCTTTACACAATTAGGCCCAATTAGGACTCATGTGATGTTGCTGCTGTGCATTAGTATGTTTCCACTGCTTCCATAAACACAGGATTTAAATGATGTGTTTTTTAGCAAAATTATCATTACCACGACATTCTTTTCTTTTTAATGTCCCTCTTTTGTTATTCCCTCTTCAGTGACTACATATATTCGATACTATGAGCATTTATTTCAAGCTCCATTATCATCTGCATTTACTATTGATATTTTAACATACTACTGAGTACCTAAATGTGTTTATCGAGTAAATTGTAATCACGGTTATTCAATAGTCTTTAGAAGCGATGATATTAAGAAAGGAGGCAGGATGCAGCACGTCTACAAACACACTGGGACCTGATGCTAAATGAAGCATACCCTGCATGCAATCTGCCCGTAGTGTTAAGTTGAATCCCATGCGAGCGATACTGTCATCAGAAACGAAACGAATCAACGTGTGCTCGGAGTTGACGTCGATGTCATCAGGCCTAAGCGGACCAAAATAAGAATGGTCGTCGCCAATGTAGAGCCAGTCCCCAATACCAGTGTAGAAAGTTACAAAGTGGACGTGCAGCTGACATCCTGATGGCACCGTGACATTCCACGACACATCAGTATTGTCGGGATAGTCCATCGGGAAGTTCGGAGAGGTGATGACGGCAACAGCACCATCTGATTCCAAGTTCACTGTTTCAAAGAAAGGATTGTTCAATAATAATCACTTTCACACATTCAAGACAAAGCCATCTAGAATCGTTTACAACCCCTGATTTCTAGAATCCTCGTTATGACGCAGAAGATGAACACATCACAAAAGACACGCAAATGAAAGTATCATAACAATTGATGAACACAATCCTAAAATACAACCATTTGTAGTGTAACAAAACATAAATTGAGTAGTCAAATGAACCTAGCTTGCTACTGCCATGATGAATAGGCATATAGGTCTCATATCCAACATCAAAATCGATAAAGGATTTAAAGATTATCCTTCAAAAAACACTGAAATTATTTTTTACTATTGAAATACCAAAGGTATATAAATGTAGTCCATGATAGAAAAAAAAAACATCTTTAAGACAAAAGACGTAACGTTCTCTCCCATTCAGTGGCATAAGGAAATAATGAAAATACTTATTTCTAATAAATTTGCCCAAGAAAATGAGATTTATTAAATAACTGTTGCTGTGTCATTATTTTCCCAGTAATTTCATGTATGAATAATCTATGTGAATGTGCATCACAAAACCAACAAAAGGTCGCACCCCGTGATTTCACGTGAGGACTCAAAAAGGTGAAACGGGTCAACCAAGTCAATCTTGAGGTTTTTTTTCATATTTTCTGAAAAAAATTATCCTCAGTCTTCATTATTCCTAAGTTTGGGATCATAACATGAATGGAAAGTGTGTTTTAAGCAGTTTTTTTACAACCCTTTTGTGGGAAATTTGAATGATCAAGTATGTCTCAGAGGCCCTTTTTTCATTGCTTGAAAATCCCTTCCACACTATCAATGACTATTCAGTTTCAACTCTTGTAACTTTTGAAAGGAAATTTTACTGCTTTAAAAGCCGGCATCAATCATGTTCAGAATATGTGTAATGAGCATGCTTAATTTCAGCTTAATCTGATAATCCCTTCATTTTTTATGCTCCGGTGGTTTACATCTTCTATTTTGTCCCTTTCATTGCACAGATAGCACAGCTTGAATATAGACTCTGTACTTCTAAACCTCTTTTCTCAGTGCACACTTTTCCAGTGTGTGCTTTCTATCCAATATTTAGATAGGTTATGGGAGTCCATCTGAATTAAGTTACATATCATTTTAAAGCTTAGAGCCTGCTCTTTCAGAATCTGCCCTTAACTAAAAATCCATGTCTGGCGACATTTTGTTGGTTTGTGATTGAGGGTCACATATATTTACAAAATGTAATACAGAGAAAATTCGTATGCAGGTCATAATAAAAAGTGCTGTACCATAACTCTGTAGGAATAGTACAAAATTTCACGGGCTCTCCGTCTCTTCTGTCATGCCATAACGAGAGATTACATCATACAAGATTTGGGTCATTTGCAAACACTCACACACAAACACACACACACACACATACGCCCACGCACACACCCAAATATCATTAGAACAAAGCAAAGTGATGCAAAATATTAAGTTCCGTTGCTTTGGTACACACTGGCATAAACTGGCCCTCACTATCATTATCCATCTTCAGTCACCAATATTTGTATGTTATAGTCTTCAATTATACTGTGCTTTTCTTTTGATGTTGTTGTGTCAACTATCTGTAACAGAATTTGTGTAATCAACAAATATGAAAAAAACTTAGTAGATTCTGTAGTCACAATGCTTCATATTGCAGCAACCTTTATGATAACTTACTGATTTTCTATTCAAATATTGATTGTAATGTGCTAGATTGAATAAATGAGCTTTCATCACTTATCAAGTAGTTGTTTTTTTTTACTAAAGTATGCCCTAATTGAAGCAGTTTGGTCTTGTTTATTTATCTTTTTTTTTTGTCTTTCATGAAATCTTTAAATTTAACTTACCCTGACTGTGCGAGCTTTGAGTTGTTTGAACCATTGGACCAATAGTTGAACCTAAAATAATACAAATGGTTGTTACAGATGAGAGTACAGTATGCAAAACAGATAAAAAGAAAAGAACACAAGCACACGTCCAAGCTTGAAAGACTTGGTCACTCTCAAAAGCATAAGGGTGTGATGAAATAATAGTGTCATAAAATCATTAATCATAAGTTCAGTCATTACCAAATTTTGACATCAGCAATTTTCTGGTTTCTGTCATCAAAGTACTTGTCCATCTTTATTTTTTTTTTGTATTTTTGGACTGGCTAAATTGCATTTTTTTTTTTGGGGGGGTGCTCACATCAATTTTGTTTTCCTTTACAGGAAGTTGATGTGGTGGTCATGAGACAAAAAGAAAAGAACAATAAAACTTTGTCAAAATAGTACCACATACGAGGGAAAGGAAAGAGAAGAATAATCGAAATCTAACATAGCTACGTAACTTGAATCATATTCAAAATAAATCAGCTGACATTCAAGTTGCATATCAAATGAGACTCCGGTTAGGCCATCACAATCCGATGACTGAGCAAGCTCTGCTGATCACGTTTGGTGATACACATGCATTCAGATAACTACAAATGCGTAACCATAATCTGGCCGGATTTTTTTTTCTATGCTAAAACCGAGATCTCGGTCATTGGGGTTGCGATACCAACGAAATTTAGCATCCCTGTGTACCTTATGATTTTTCTTTTGAATCATCAATTATGTCAATTAACATGTTCTATACGGGAACCTGGTGGCCTGTGTATTAAGTCTATGGGGATTTCAGAATTCAGAATGGAACGGGAAGCGCACATTTTCGCCTAATCAAGAGCACTGAGAGTCTCCCTTTTTTTTTTGGGGGGGGGGGTTATGTATCTGTTTTAGCATATACAACAGCTGAACATTATAAAAACTTACTGCAGGTAAAAATGTTGTCTAAGAGTCCATCATTATGATGAATGTCATCCTTTATCTTCAACCAACCGCTAATGATTGTAATCAAAACTCACCCTCTTGGCACTGAAGTGTCAAGTCAGCTCTGAAACCAGAGTATCTTACGGACCCATCACTGTGGAAGTACACAAAGGCTGACGGCGAATTCACCATGGCGTCAAAAGGCGTCTCACGGTCTCCCGTTATTCTTGTTTCCTCTGCAGTTGCATCCGCCTGAGTCGAACCTGGTCCTACTTTCACATAATCAAAGGTATTTTCCGTTGTGAAATTGAGAAATTCCACGTTGAGTGAGCATCCAGCAGGAAAATTGATTGACCACAGGACATCTGAACTATCATCATAGTCGCCTGGGAAATTTGGTGAGGCGATGCGGTAGGTCAACCCGGGAACAAGACTGACGTTTCCACCTGAAAAGATGAAAAACAGCATTCGAACGTTTCAAAGAATTGACATTACATTACATGATCAATACATCTTATCTAACTTTATATTAATCTTGAAAAGACTTTTGACTTTCTGAGACGTCTAAAACACTGAATGCAGAAGGAATTCGACTAGAATGCAAAGTGGGGCTCATAGAAGGGTTCCTTTACAACACGACAACAGACAAGTCGCATATCAAGAGAAATGTGATTGACTACAATAACAAAACATCCAACAGAATGTGTTATATTTGACAGCACCACCGAAAGGATATTTTTAACCTTTTGGGTTTAATGCTGAGTTGCTTAATTGATTCTATTTCTGCATTTCTTTTTCATGGAAAACTGTAACACAATATCAATAGTACAATTTAAGTTCTTAAAAGACATAAGTGAATGCTTAATTCCATAAACATATATTTCAAAAAAAAAATGTATTTACCGTCTGTGTCCAGGAGCAATGGTTGCTCGGTTGTGCCTGCACCTGCAGATTAAACACCAAAATGTCCTATAAAACATAATCACACAAAATATGACCCTCATATTCAAAATCAACAAATGTTTCAAAAAGGAAGGCTTGCAGGGAAAGTTAGGTTGAATTTCGAAAGCACAGTTTTTTTCTACTTCAAAGAAAATATGATTTTCTCATATTTAACATTCCCAACAAAATGATGTAACTGACGACAGACTAAACTTCTTTTGTAACGCTGCTGTATTAACCCTATTCTAACGGGGGGGGGGGGGGGGGGGGGCAAATTGACCCCCCTCGAGATTTCGCGCCACGATTCCGCAACGCACAACGTTTTTTATTGAAGTCTCCCGCATATTTTGAGACCAAATTTGCGACGTCCAGGTACACCGTTCTGAAGTTACGTAATGTTTTGCATATGCATGTCAACCCGAAAACAGCTCATATTCATGATATCGCGTGCAAATCCAATGCAAATTGTGTTTTTTTGGTTAAATTGGCATAAATTAGATTATTTCAATTTTAAATCATTGGAATTAATCAATTCTAATGTAGATAAACTTGATGGAGTGCCTGCAACAAGTTTTGGAAAAAACAAAGCAAAACAAAAGGTCGGAAAAACAATAACATACATAAGAACTTAACAAAACAATGAAAAACAAAAGAATTGATTTTGATTGTGCCACTTTTTTAAAAAAGATTTGTTTAATGTGTCTTGAGGAATTCTGACACAAAAATCTAGCAATCCTCCACTCTTTTTAATGGAGTTACAGGTGAAAATATGATTTCATGCATAAATTTGCATAATTAATTTACTAAAAATAGAAAATCAATGTTTTTGTATTGTATGACCGTGTAATCCTGCAGTTGACATCAGGCTCTATGTTCAGGCAAAATTTTGCGGCAATCGCGCCATCAGCGGCCGAGACCTGAAGGGGGGTCAAATTGACCCCCCCCCCCCCGTAAAAACTTGTCTCAAATAGCCCAGTAAAAATAGGGTTGAAACAAAAAGGGTTATATATGAAACATACTGATTCATATGTATGGTGCACAAGACAAAGACAAAATGTTATTTCAAAAGTAATCACCTCCACAGACCTAGTATATATTATACCAAATCTTGAATGGCTTGTCATGTATGTTTTTACCGTGTGTACTACCGCCACAAACACAATCTTTCTCATTCACAAGATGCAATAAATTGATGTGTTTTCTCAACCTCCAATTGCCATGCAACTTTAATAGTCTCCTGTTATTCTGTACAAATGATTGTGTGCAGTAATGCTGAAAGTATTCAATTGAAATTATATCTTTATTCTTGCTTACTTATCATATTTCAACAAAACATGGGTTATTTACCCGGAAGAATGGCTATACGGGTGGATTTTCTCATATTTTTAATTGCACATGATATACAAAATGCGATATTACAAGCCACTTATTTTCTAGTTCATACGGATATTCATGTACGAAGCAGAAAAAGGAAAAGTAGAGTACATTGCTACAAAGAAACTTGGACCTCATGTTGATGATATATCAAGTGCTTACCTTGCATGCAATCTGCTTGCACTGTTATATTGAATCCAGTGCTAGTAGATCTGTCATTAGAAACGAATCGAATCAACGTGTGCTCAGAGTTAACGTCGAAGTCAAAGGGCTTTACTGGTCCAAAATAGGAATGGCCGTCGCCGATGTGAAGCCAGTCTCTAAATGCAGTGTCGAAAGTTACAAAGTGGACGTGTAGCTGACATCCCGACGGAACTGTGACACGCCACGACACGTTAGTGTTGTCGGGATAATCTAGCGGGAAGTTCGGAGAGGTGATGGCTGCAACAGCACCATCTGATTCCAAGTTCACTGTTCCAAAGAAAGGATTGAACCCCAGGATGTTCACTGTTTGTTAATTTTTTGATGCAGGGCCACATATATATTTCATTCATGTGATGGAATTTAGAGAAGAAGTATGTCCAGTTCATAATTGGTTGGGAGTGATACTTATGTTTTGATTCTGTAGTCTCAAGTACAATGTACATCTATAATATTAAAAAAAAAAAATTTTGGTGCAGTCAACCAATTTTATTGACACTTAATCGACTCTCTAGTAAATACAATGCTTCATTACAATGTTCCATATAATAGCTTACTGATTATTGAAATATGGACTGTCATGTTCCAGAATGAATAGATAATGATGGATTGAGATTTTATGTAGTCGTTTGCAGTACTTGAACAAGTGAGCTTTTGGATATTTTTGTCAGTCGTGAAATCACAAATCTTACTTACCCTGACTGTGCGAGCTTTGAGTAGTTGGACCCATAGTAGAACCTAAACCAGAATTATGTAACAATACAAATGTTTGCTAGTGATGAAGTATGGCAACCAGCATAATTCAAAACTATGATCTAGCTTGAAAGACCTAGTCAATCTCAAAACACGTGGGTAAGTTGAAATACAGTGTTATGAAATATTAAATCTTAACGTCATTTTATCAAAAAAAAATCAGACATCAGCAATTTCGTATTTCCTTTTTTTCCTAGTATTTGCTATTTCCATTCAAATTCATGAAATTTTTCAGTCGAGATGTTTTTATTGCAACTGATTGACAAATTGCCCAACATCACATCGACATAAATAAGCACTAGCCGCTGCATGATACTAGGAGTCGAACCACCACTTGCTGTCGGGCGCAAGCTCGGTGGTCTTGTGAAGATGACGCCTGTCCGGAGATCAGGAAGTCGTAGGTTCGAATCCTTTCGAGAATGTACGCCCATGATTTCTTTTATCTTGGCTACTACTACTACTAAAACAAACAAACAGACAAATTTTGCATTTTCACATATGAAATTGACAACTTTTAGACAAGAAAAGTGCCTGTATTATTCATTCATTCGCTTCGGGCGCTCATGGACAATGAAAATATAATATGTACCATTTGAGAGATATGGAGAAAAATGAAATCTTAACATTGTTTCTTCACTTTTGATTTTGACCTTTGACCTCATGCCCAGAATCTCTCTCTGGAGAATTTTTATTTTGTAGTAGGGCCTACATAAATGGGCCTATACTCAGTTTCAAGAAAATACATTCGGGCACTGCATTGATATGGGGGAAACAGAAAATTGTTGAGTATTTGACCTTGACTTTTTGATCTTTGACCTTCAGCATGTGCATCCAAAAATCAGATAGGAACAACTTCACTCACTCAAATATACACATGCCAAGCTTCATCTGGATACCTCAAAATATTCTTAAGCTACGCTGTCCACAAAATTGATTACGGATGGGAGGACCGCCAAGGATGGACAACCCGAAAATATAATGCCTCCGGTGACACTTCGTGGCGGAGGCATAAAACGTTTCGCAATTTCAGAGTTTCGGTAATCTGACAACGAAATAAGGTGCGTGCAATCAAACCTTCAGAATTGTGAACCTTATGTTGCTGATTTTTTTTTTCAATTAACAAGCCTTCGTATCAACAAACCTTTTATCATATTTTGAAATAATGAGCCTTATTTTGTTTTGTTTTAACAAATCTTTGGAATGACAAACTTTATTCAATTTATAATATCATTACAGTAACCTTCAGAGTGACAAGCATCTTCACATTATGATACCTTCGGATCATCAAACGAACCAGAGTGATAATCCAACCTTCGGAATAACAAACCGTAGGCCTAATCACAAGCAGTATGTGTTAAGTGCTTGGAAGTGACTTCCTGCATTGGCCTAACCAATCTCTCTACTCACCTGCTGGAAGCACCACGGGGGTACTGGCGGTCCTTGACACTATCTCCCTCCCAAGGGGCGTTACATCGATCACATACTCCGTGTCACCCATGAGATCATTGACTAGAAGGCTATGCTCGCCCGGCAATTCGACACTGTGGCTAATCAGCTGTCCCGTGGTCACATCCCATATGAGGATGGCGTACGCAGTGACGAGGTCTGCACTCTCAGCGGGGGGTTCCCATGAGACACTTACAGATGACGCTGAGAGGGGAACAGCTTGGAGATTGCGCACTTCGATCTCTCCTGTTACTGAATAAATCAAAACATATACAACATATAATTGTCAACTTGTCGTGATCACCACACTAACGTGCGTTGTCAGTCTTTTCACTACACACCTCCTACAGGAGGACTTCGGACATTCCGGAGTAATGGGTGCACATAATTATTTCATCGCCTCACTTACAATAAAAAAAGAGAAACACCTCGATCTGTGTGGGTCACACCGGCCTTTTCAGTCTCTTTGGCAATTTAGGTCAGTTTGGATACATATGGCACTGCCACATTCATGAACACGTAGGGGATACAGGCCTACACTTGTGGTTCTGGACAAGCAATGTCCTTATGGCGTTTTCAGCCCCACCCTTGTGCCCAACTTTATCGGGAGGGAGATATTGCATCTGCACCATGTGAATAAAATATTATGTATTCCTTACAACCCTTCAGAATGACTCCTATCATCATTTGGTTGAAATCGAACAGTGATGGGTTTGAGAGAAGAAACGAGTCTGTCAACAGTTAAAGGGATCATCGATGAGCAATCATGCATGAGCGACGGCACCTGGTGCGTGATGGCATCCAAAGTGTGATGGACGATGGATCACAAGAGTTCATTTGTATGAGTCTTATTTGGCTCAAAATGAGTTAAACATACACTGCCAACACATCAGTGTTAGATTAGACATCATGGGTGTTAAATCGAACACCGATCAAGTGTCAATCGAGCACCACACCCACAGGTGTTGAAAGATGTTCACCTGGCACTTCGGAGTTAATTTGACACTGTAGCTGGTGATATTTTTTACACTGCTCTGGTGTTAATTCAAGAAGGCCACCGCATGATGTTGATTTGATATTGCTGGTAAATGTCAATGGTATAACACCCATCCAGCTTCAATACGAGACCACACCAACTGGTGTAACTGTGGTGTAAATGTGTTCGCACCTTTTTTTTTCAAAAATCAAGTACTTTACTGAAAAATTCTTGACCGTCTTGTTGAAGTTCATAATCAACAAGAAGAATAGTAACTATAAGAATCTATTCAAACAATTATTTTTCATATTTTGAAATGACACCCGGAGATGTTAATCATACACCATAAATGAGCACCGGAAATTTAACACTAGCTCGGTGTTTCATATTTAACATCGGACTTTCTGCAGTGTAATATGCATAGTACCTGAGCTCGTCGCTGGTGTAACAGTTGTTGTAGCCACGTCCAGTGGTCTTTCATTGCACAGGTCACCAGTGTTGCAGGTGCACACCTGACCATCAATTTCCTGGAAGGTCAGTCCAATAGCCTCCAGAGAGCTTAAGGAGCCCCTAATTTCATCCAGCACCCCATCCAAGTCAGATGCAGTAAGACACATGTTGGGGGACATGCCCTCCTCCCCGCACCCTCTCTCCATTTGAGTAACGGTCACATTGCCAACTGTGAACGTACCGAACATATCAACAAGGAGATGGAGTAAGAACAACTTACAGTTAACATACCCATAGTACCGCTGCAATCTAACAGGTAGCTCAAGTGACATTTGGGGGGAGGGGGTATTTCATGAAGCATTGGGTCAGATTTTTTTTTCGTACGGACAGACAGTTATAAGCTACAGAAATTCTTGCATCTGATTGACTGAGAGCAAGATCGAAGTACTCGTTTTATTGCACAAAAAATGAGATTAGAATATGCTCCCAATCCAACAATTTTGATCATACCACTCCCATCTTCAAAGACAAGAAAGCACTCAAAGTTGAGGATATCCATACAGCCAAAACAGCTATTTTTATGTTTAAGTATGTCACACACCTACTTCCATCTTCATTTGAATCATTCTTTGCATACACTACTGATATCCATTCTTACCCCACACGCCACTCATCCGACTTTCATCTCAATAATCCTCGATCTCTGTTAGCTCATATATCAATTAGACACCATGGTTCTGACATAGGGAACTCATTACCTGTCACACTTAAAGGGAAAGGCTAGTAACTGATCAGTGGGAATCAGTGGAAATGCTGGGAGATGATTGTTCTGATCCTTATGGGATTCATTCAAGAGTACATTATATATCTATTGTTGTGTGAAAATTATTTGCTTCAGAATGGTCTCATATCCAAGTAATGCCCAGTTTAATGTTTCCAGGTTAGCATGCCTGGTCAGTGACGGGGCATTCAGCTGCACATTACTTGAATATGAGACCGTTCTGAAGCAAATAATTTTCACACAACAATAGATATATAATGTACTCTTAAATGAATCCCACAAGAATTGGAACAATCATCCCCCAGCATTCGCACTGATTCCCACTGATCAGTTACTAGCCTTCCCCTTCAAATCACGAACAGCACTTTATTCTTTCAATTTTCAATTTTTCAATTTTCAATCTACTGTCTAGGTATATCACTTAAATTGATACGGTGTCTCACATCGGAACTTGTTCCGAGTATGTCATTTGCATTATGGTCTTAATGAACTTATTTCTGATTCCTTTTTGTTCGCAGTTGTCCATTATTTTGAGGTCCATGCACTTTCGCACTTAGCACGATGTACCTTGCACAATATCAGACTTAACACTCCCACTCTTTTTCGATTCTTTTTTTCCACTACCACTTCACCAGGCCACTATCATTTCAAGCACACGCTCACGATACGTGGTCTGATGCATTTTTCACCTTATGAACATTCCCTATTATATGGCATCGTTTATCATCATCGTTGATATTTGATTTGTACATTATGTAAGCACTGTATTTTCATTCGTTCGCGATGTTGAAAATATTATTGATGATGTTATTTTGTATTGAAAATGTTTTTAAAAATCCCCTTTTTAAAGAGTGAAAACTGTGCATAAAGGTCATTAGTTTAGGAAACAAATTGAGGGAATGATGTTCCCTCTTGTGATCTCAGCTAATGATAGTGTATTTTATCTTTGTTTTCCTTTGTTACGTAAACAAGCGAATTGATGATTCTATCAATATTACAGGTGTCGAGCGTCATAAGTAGAATATTGAGAAATCCCACAGAAAATACACAAACTTACACAGTGAGTGGTGCATAGAAGTTGTGATGTTCATAAACTTGCAGCTCCCAGACTGAGGACAGCTAACGGAGTTTGGCGACGGGAAATCCACACAAGGTGGCCCGACTCCGCTTAATCCAGTGAATCCTGGCATATTTGACCTTATTTCTCTGCACTGTGAGCATATGATGCCACTTTCTGTCGTATTAACAATTGCCGAAGAAAGATAGAAAGGGAGGGGGCATTGAATTACATGCCATTTTTACATCGATACCTATGACAATAAACAGAAGTAATGGAATAGAAGTGAGAATTCGAACACACCTTGTGGACTATTCTTAGGAAGATAGTGCATGTGTATTGAAAGCCAATATACGATTTGAAATAAGTACATGTACTGACGATGCACAATGTTGAACAATAGGGATGGAGGCCTTTATGATTTTGCCGATTGGAGAAGGAGATTATTTTGTGGCTGCTTTCTACAATCACTTTAACACTAAATACTCCTAAAAAGTGTGAACTGTCAATGTTTAGTGAGTAAGACAAAATCCGTAATTGTCAACTCTGCGTGACATCGTTATCGAGCAGCTTTCCGTTTGCTTTGTATACAAAGTTTCACCAATTTTCCCATTTATTAATGTTAGATTAATGTTAAGGAACAGATGAAAGCGATTTGCTGAGGGATAGGACCTATAAGAGGTCTGAAAAAATTCATTTCAATTCATACTTTCATACTCCTCATTTATTGACATTACAACAGAAGTAATCTTTCACCTCGTAAAAAATGTGCAGAAAACAACGATATACATAAACACAGCAATTGAAATGATAACTGGTCAAAATCGAAATGGGGTTGAACAAAGAGAAATATGACATATTACTTTCCCTACATGAAAGCTAGCTTTCAGAAAATCAGAAAAACATATTAGAATTATTTCTTCTGTGTTTAAACCAAACAGAGCGTTGCAGCTCAACATCTATTCACCACAGAGTTGCCAATTTGTTTTTACTACTTCTTCTTAAGCTTTAACATTTCATAACTTGTTTGTGTGTCCCCAACTTTATTCCTTAATTCTCACTGATTCACTTCCCTGAATTTTCAGTTTTCATACAAAACAGTATAAAACCATCCAGGATGAAAACTCCATTTAAGTTCTATCCACAGATATCTGTGTATGCCCTGTATTAGGGTTGAAATAGTGGTCATGGCAGAAATAGACAAATCTTTCCAGTGAAAATTAAATCGGCAAATAAGCCAAATCATGGACTTCTTATGATGGACTCAAGTTCATGACTTTGGGCATACGAAAGTTCGATATCAAATCGTATAAAATCAATTATCGTTGATATATTGCTCATCCTACAGAGAGTGTGGAAAGGGATAGTTTAATAGCATCAAGAAAGGGGGTTCCCCCACAATGCATCACAAGTCCAATATGACTTCTAAATTTTGAATTTTTTAAACGTATAACTATAATGACATATCAGATTTTATGATGTCTTTCATAAAACTCATGAAGCAAAAACCAAGACATCAAATTGTATTATTTATCTATTATGAATAGATGATACGATTATGAACATAAGGAATATGAAAAAAAAAATATCAAGCTAAATTCTCTACTTTCGACACATAAATATCAAAGTGAGTGATACATCCAAAGCGTCAAGCTTGATAACTATCACAGAAACTTTCAATAAAGAGCTGTTCTGACCAATACTCTCTGTGGGCATCACTTCGGGCACAGGTGTTTCTAAAAGTAAAATTTACAGAAATATGTAGGATATTAAAAAGAAAGTGCACCTCTGCATACAACCGGCATCATTTGAGCTGCAATCAAAATCCTACCTTTTTTTAATCCTC
The DNA here is from genome assembly GCF_040938485.1 of Diadema antillarum. Taxonomy (NCBI): domain Eukaryota; kingdom Metazoa; phylum Echinodermata; class Echinoidea; order Diadematoida; family Diadematidae; genus Diadema; species Diadema antillarum. The sequence goes on along the minus strand of NW_027272166.1, from coordinate 133,999 downwards.
TTCTTCCGTGGAAAAAGATAATGTACATTGCTTATGGGGGGTAAATACAAAATAATCTATAAGCAATAATCATACAAAGTTAATAACACAAGAGTAGAAACTCCCAAAGAGCATCACATATTGAAGATGCTCCTAATACTCGAAATGGATAGAAAATGCTGAAATGTATATTGCCAGATTATGACACCTGTTGAATCATTTACTTTATCAAATTTTCGTTTACAAAATCCATTCAAAAGGGATGTATCTATAAAGTCTTGATGAATAAAATATTCAAAAATATATAAAAGCAGCCGCTTGCAATGTTGCAGGTACTAGTAAGTGAGTAGGAAATCACAATAAAATAGCCTTTACGTACTTGCGAAACAAAGAGAACTGCAAAAATACTATATCACACAGAAAAATGGAAGAAAATGTTGGGTCAGTACTTTGTAAGTTCAAATAAAAATGTGTGTGTCATTTGAACCCTTTTTGTTGTCATAGACGATTGTTTATATTTGCGGAGGGATTCTACAATTTTACAATCATAAACTTTAAAGTAGTTTTAATAACAGCATTGGCGTATTGCTGTATTGTCACCTCTTGGTAATCCGAATGTTTGGTACACATAACTAATTGCAAAAATGACTTCGCAGCATTTTCAAAAGTTGATCAGTCCATATATATCATCTTTGCATACATGGTTAGCATTATTTTCAATTTTTTTTCTTCACACGGTAGCCCTTCCAGCCTTAAAAAAAAAAGAGAGGAAGAACCGTTTAACAACTTGAGGTAAATGTAGGTTCATTCGTAAAATACCTTTACAATTTTAATCCAAATTTACTTTTTCTACAGGCTACTCTCGTATAAACGTGGTGTGAAACAGCAAACGACTATATAGGTATCAACCATCATTTCAACCCATGAGGTCTTGGGAGAAACAGTCAGGAGGAGTTATCGTTTTGTCACCATTAAGTAATTTGCAAAAAAAAGGCAATTCCAGAGAAAAAAAAAACATGGAAAGTTTGCAAAAAAACCCACTAGAATATGCCATGATTTTTGAGAATCAGTTATGCAAAAAAAAAAAAATGATCAAGAGGCTTTTCATAAAGATAGAGAGACATCATCAATATAATGTACAAAGGATTCAAATGAAATATGTTTTATATATATTCAAAAAATGAACGTGTGAATTGGCCTTACCCTCTCCAGCATCTGTGGTTGTTGGAACTTCATTTCCTATTGTGAATAAAAACAAGACAAAAATATAATTTAATGACAGCATCTGCAAAACAAATATCTCATATAAATGTTTCTTTATATCAAAATCAACATAGAACCGACCGTACACCCATAAGAATTGTTCATCTTGTACTACGTATGATTATTAAGGAATGATGAGAATTCTCTTTCAAATTTTGATAAGTCGGGTACCTCTTTCAACCCCGCCATTAAAAAAAAAAAAAATTGTCAATTTCTCTTTTTTTTAAGTGTTGCTAAATAGATGATTGACATTCAGAGCTCCCGGAACGTTTGTATTGCAATGTCTGTGCAAAAAACAAAAAAAAAAAAAAAAAAACAAAAACAAAAAAACAAAAGCAAAAAAAAATACATCAAGGATACAGCAGTTTACTGTATTTCATCCTCGTCATTAATATATCATAGATCCCTTTTAATCAATTCGCTACGTTATTTTTAACACTGCCTATGGTATTTACAAACACTGAGAAAAAATGCGAATGAAATTGGTTACGACTAACGACCCTTCAAATTTTTTTGTATGACCGAATATCGAAATACATTTTCTGCGATCAATCTTCTTCCACGTGTAAGGAAACGTGGCGTCTGTGTAGTATCAAACCGAAGTCTCAATAATAGAAGCAGGTTCAGTGTTCGTTGGTTGATGATGCGCGCTTGAAATTGCTATTGATATAATAACAAACATTTGAAAATAGCAGCAAAAAATCGTTCGCCAACATTATGGAATTGAAGGTATATTCTTACCATCTGTGCATCTTGCTGAAATGACGACTTCAAATCCATCTGATGTTATTGAGGAGTCTGAGTAAAACCTGATCCAGGCAGAGCTGAAGTCGTAGTCATAGCTGGTTTGGTCAAGTGTCCCGGAGAACTCACCAGCTGCTCCTGAGAAATCAGGGTTGTCGGCAATCGTCAGCTCGTCAAAAGTGCGCTCAGTACTAAAACTGACTATGCGCAAATTCATGCCACAACCCTCTGGAACAGACACCATCCAGGTAATGTCAGTGCTGCTGTCGTATGGTTGAGGATAATTGGGGGAGAAGATAGTGACACTGTCTCCAGATTCCAGGATAAATGTTCGTCCATCAGAGATTTCTGTGGTAATAAAACATGAGAAAAAATATATCGATACAACAAAAAAAAATGGACTGTGGCAACCAGGCTTTAGATCACTCACTTTTAAAATCTATAGTGGCTTGCGAGCATGCAAAGAACAAACAAAGTAAATAAATAAATATTCAGATACAGTCTAAATGACAGACATATTCCTACATCACATGCATTAAGCACAGACAGATGAATGTACAACGCTGGTTAAAATATTTCATCCACTGGACCAAAAAAAAAATCACATACACTTCTTTTTTTCTTTCTTTCTTTTTTTTTTTGCGCACGATATTATGTAATTTCCTGGGGGAGAGGGGTGTGGATCCGCCAAATAAGTAAAAGTTTCGGAGGAAGATGGCCTGCTTGCCCGGCTAAGGAAGAGGAAGCTGTCTATGTATGGACATCGGACACGCCGTTAAAAACATTCCTATTCAGATGATAGTAGAAGAAGAGGTACCAGCTAAAGGGAAGGCCAGGCTAGGACGTAGGAAAACAAGATGGATTTACAACATCACGGCCCTGTTTCATAAAGCTGTTCGTAAAGTTACGAACAAATTACGAGCGACTGGTGATCAGTTATGATGTGCTATACTTATCAGAATTTCCATGATTCAGCACAAGAACTGATCACCAGTCGCTTGTAAGTCGCTCGTAACTTTACGAACAGCTTTATGAAACACCCCCCAGAAAGTGGACGAATTGTTGAATGGCCGTAGGAGGAGCAAAAGCACGCAATCGAATTAGGACGGTTCTATGAGGACTAGGGCAATATACAGCTGCAGCAGCTGTGGAATCATTGATGCTCACATGGGAAAAGAGTAACTACACAGATACTAAGTCATCCAAAACACCTGCGCATCCTTACTGCAGGATAAAGAAAAGACTTCCTGTAGATTGTATGTCATGATACAGATGGGTATTAAAACAGTACAATCAACAAAATACACGATACCTGTAGTGGCTGCCGACGTTGTTGCAACAACGCCCGACGGTCCTTCATTGCAGAAGTCGCCTGTGTTGCAGGTGCAGAACTGCCCCTCCAATCCCTGGAAAGTCAATCCACTGGCCTCCAGAGAACCCTGGAGTCCCTCCATTACCCCAGGCAAGTCTGCTGGAGTGAGGCACACGTTAGGAGGCATGCCCTCTTCGCTGCATCCTCTCTCCAGTTGAGTAATTGTTACATTGCCGACTGTGAACGTACCCAGCATATCACAGAAGAGAGGGGAAAGATGACACAAAACAATTAACACTTTATATCTTCATGCTTACTGCAGCAGTTGATGAGGTATACCTCGATCGCACTATACATGTAGTTTCACGACCTGGAAAATAGGACTTACTTGAGAGACACGTTCTACCAAAGACACATCTTTTTTTAAATGTAATACTAGAGTGAAACGCAACATGCTGCAAGTTTCATACGAAATCGATCCCACTCCCCCCCCCCCCCCCCAAAAAAAAAAAATAAATAAGTGTAGACACTTTCACATAAATTTAACACAGTAATGATACTATTTGCAGCTACATGTGCAAATGAGACATGGTAATAATGTCATCACGTCACAGGTTTATCCCATACTCAAAAATATTTTTTTAAAGCTGATGCAACCGCTACTTCTCAACCTTACAGACATCATTGATTCTGGATGATAGAGCAAAATGAAATTAGAAAGAAAAGCTACAATTCCTAATTTTTGTTCTAATCACTTGAAAAAAAAAAAGAGGTCAGAGTCTGTGCATAAAGGTTAAAATCGGTTATACAGTGCTTTTGCAACCGCATCCAAGACATGGTCACATCTAATCTTATCAAGACTGGGTTTTTTTGTCATATCGTTCATATGAATCTCTGAATCATGTCGACTATCTAAACTGTTGACTAAAATAGACTGTTCATATCAGTTGCATTTAAGCATCAGCAGAATCAACAATAAGAATTAAAGCCCACATAAAACATTAAAACTTACACATTGGGTGGGACAGATAACTTGTAATATTCATAAACTTGCAGCTTCCAGACTGAGGACAGCTAACGGAGTCTCGCGATGGGAAGTTCACACAGGGAGGGCCGACTCCGCTATATCCAGGGAATCCTGGCATATTTGACCTCATTTCTATGCACCGTGAGCACATGATGTCACTATCTGCTAAACAATAAATAAAGAAAAAGGGGAGCGCAAAAGTATACCCAAAATTAATACGATATTACATAATATTTAAATGCCTCCCAACATCACTACATAGTTCGTAAACGCAACAACTCGACAGACGCGATCCGAAAGACGTTTGCAAACGCGTTTTGATAGTGGGTATCGAAACGTGTTTTAAACATGGGAAAATTCATAAACGCAGCATTTGATAATTCTTTAAATGCATTCTGTGGTCACTGGAAAATGTATTCTGGTATCACTTGAAGTTGTGTGGATTATCCATAGCATAAAAATGCACCATGCACTTATCAGTCATAACTTCACAGTGATGGAATTAAGCAGTCTAGCAATCACATTGTACATTTCGTAGTGGATGAGAACATTATAAACAATCAAACACTTAGGCAACTATTTTTTTTTTAAAGTAGATGCATGGTATCCACATTAAAGAAGTTCTTACCAACACTTTCTGTGGGCATCACTATGGTCACATTTGTTTCTGAAAGCGAAATTAATAGAATTCATTAGATATTCATGGCGTGGTGAATGCCTTCATGCATTGAACTAAACGCAGCCCGGCCGTAATCTGGCAGAACTCCCTAAGTCGATTTTGGTCGATTTTCAGGTTTTGAGTGTTTTGTGTGTTTTTTCTCATGCTCTTTCAAGTGGGCCAAAAAATAAGTTGTGAATCGGTACAGAAAGTTATTTTTAGAAAGTAATTTTGGCAAAATTCCTGAGGAGAGAGGGCGATTAATCTGGCAGAACTGCGTAAGTCGAGATTCGAAATGAATTTTCCGATGTTAATCAGGCAGAACTGCGTAAGTCGACTTACGACAACGCTTGGACCAAGGTGTTCCTGCATCCCGCACGGACATGGTATATCTTAACACGCGCGTGCGCGACCTTGGTAGTGACGAACGCGCTGCGCGTTCAGGCTAGCAGTGCCTAGCTAGTAAGCTAGCTAGACACGTCGTACGGCTACGTGTGTGTATATTGTACACGACGACAGTCACGCTAAAGCAATAACCCTCTATACTCTTGGGGGAATTTGCCACTTTCTTTCCCTTCATAGACTGGCAGGCTTCAAAACAGGTCAATATGCGGTATGCCTTACTATTAAGTTTTGCTACAATCTAGTGTTTTTTAAGCCTAGAGCATTTCTAGATCTAACAAACGTTATAGATAATAGTATGCATCTTGTCTGACATCACGCTCCAGTCAACTTGAGGCCTAGGCCTACTTAATACTGCAGCAGCACTTGTCCATTGTTAATGTACGTGAAATCAATGTACTGTGCGATAGCGTAGGTCACGCGAACAACAATATCTGTAATCCATTGACCATAGCTTCTTATTTTGTTTTTCATTGTAATAAGCGGTTAGTGGGCTTGGATCTATGGGATTGATCTCGAGAAGTTTAATGAATATCTGGGATACCGTCCATAACGATGGCATTTTCGATCTAATCCTACAGACGTCAGAAATTGACCAATACTAACACTTTTACAGTTTACTTTTTAATACAGGTACCGTACCGGTACTCTCAATAGAGTTGTGCAGTAGGGACCTACTGTAGTACTAGACTACTGGGGCCTACCGTTACTTAACTTAGGCTGAATCGCCGGTTATTCTGTCATTACCCAGTTTTCTATTTTTCTAGATTTGATTCGGCCAGACATTCTTGAAGTCTGTAATACGAAGAATCTAGAATCTACAGGTTAAACGCTAAATTATAAACATTTAGCCCTAGAAATAGATCTGAAACTTAGATTTAGAGTAGATCTGTGTTCTATTTTAGGACATTCAGGCTATTATAGACTTTATAGACTTACCGTTAGTCAATAGATAGGCAGGTTAGGCTTTACGTTGTTCTTAGATCTACTATAACATTAATACCTTCTAGGCCTAGATCCCCAATAAACAGTCTAGCTGTAGATTTAGTCCCTACCTGGATATAGAGTCTAGACTAGAAAATCTAGAAACTAATTTTCATTGATCTACTAGTCTGTTATAATGACGCTCCAAAATAGACGTCTGGATGTTACATAGACCTAGACAATCGAGTAGACAGAGTTCGAGAGTTCTCGTACGTTTTTAATAGGCCTGCGTAGATAGTAACGGTTAGAACACTACTATCCTAACGTTAGTACTGTAGTGACGATAAGGCCTACAGTAGGAGTCGACACAAACGAGAACTAGGGTCTATTTTTTGTATTTTCTAATAAAGCTGTAAATAAACTTTTAGTCAGGCCTAGCTCCTAGTATTCTTTAGTTTAAATAGAGTTTAGGCCTTCAGCCAAAAGGGTCTAGGCTTACTCTTACTTTGGGCATAGAGTAGAAATACTAGGATAATGATGAGATCAGTAGGCCTATCGTATGCAGATTCCTACGTACCGCTCTACTAGTCTCTAGATGTCTAGTGTATCGTTAGGCCTGAATAGACTACGGTCTAGACGGTCTACAGTGTAGTACCTGTAGTCTTGATGAACAATATAGCTTAACATCTAGAACCTAGTCTAATATTATTCTTAATCCAAATGCAATGCTTCATGAGATCGACAATAACCCAAGCAGCAGCCAGGCTTTTGATGTAGCAGTACTTCTTGTGCCGCTAAATAATACTGAAACATGAACACAGACTGACAACATTTGGGGAAAGCAAGTTATTTTCCACATACAAATGAATGGATAAAATGAAATTAAATGTGAATCAATAATGATGACTTTATACAATACAAATATTTCAAAAAAATTGTACTCGATGTAAAATATTAATTGTTTTGACACTGCATCCGCTGAATAGTAAGAAGGTGGATGGTAAAATACGATAGACAACCCGCAGAAAATAGACCGAGATACATAGTTCTGGTTGGTAAACCACGTGTTTATCAGCCAGAACTGCGTATCTCTAGGAGATACGCAGTTCTGGCTGATAAGCACGTGGTTGACGACGAAAAGAGATACGTAGTTCTGCCTGATGAAACACGTGCTTATCAGGCAGAACTGCGTATCTCCTAGAGATACGCAGTTCTGCCTGAAAAACCCCCCGCATGGCCAAAAACTTACGCAGTTCTGGCTGATCAACCCGGGCACGTGACCAGAGATACGCAGTTCTGCCAGATTACGATCGCAAAAATTTGGCGACGATTAATCTGGCAGAACTGCGTAAGTTTTTTATATTGGTAATTTTTACTACTTAAAAAGGTAAAATTGTCATTTTTTTGCTGAAAATAAATTCTTTAGACCAATTATGACCTAGAAAAGAGGAAAAATGCAACTCATCGTATCTCAGTTTAGAAAGGTGTAACATTGAATCTTTAAACCCGATTTCTGGCGTAATGTGTTAAAGGAGATACGCAGTTCTGCCAGATTACGGCCGAGCCTTTGGTAGTTCTGTAACTGCTGCAGTTACAGAACTCAGTTGTCGCTTGAAGTCGTGTGCATTGTATTCGTTAGTTTTCAAATAGTGTGGTGATGGGACAAAGATCACAAGAAAATATTTAATGACACCTAAATAAGCAAACAGGCCGAATCATTACTTTCCCCTCGTCAAGGCTTGATTACGAAAAGTAGGCCTACACATAAGATAAGTTAATGTTCAGTGGTTTTGTTCAATTTGTTAGGAGAACAAAAAGTCATTATGATAAAATCAATTATTTAATCAATCAAGATAAAAACTTAAAAACCGTGTTTCACATTTCTTATTAAATGAGAGATTCAAAAAGAGTCTTTAAAAGTATTATATGTGACCATGCACCTCAAAACGAACATAAAGTCGCACACACTGATTTTGCGTGAGGACTAAAAATAAGTGAAACCTAGCAGAACTTGACTTTTTCATATTTTCTGAAAGAGCGGGTCTTCTTTTACATTATGCTAAAATTTGGTATCATAAAACGGGCAGGAAAGTGTGTTTTTAGCAGTTTATCTCGAATATTTTTGGTAGAATAGTGTGATTAGGTGTGTCTTTAGAATCCCTTTTTCATTTCTGAAAAACCTTGTCCACACTCTTCACTTTCAACTCTAATAACTTTTGAAAGGATAGTGCTACTGCTTTGAAAGTTGGCATTGATTATGGACAGAATGTGTTAATGAGGCATGCTTCATTTCAGTTTAATCTGATAATCCTTTCATTGTTGTTACTGTGGTGGTTTGCTTCCTGTTTTTTGTCCCATTCATCGCACAGCCAGCACGGTTTGGTAAAGATCAAGCGCTTGCATAGACACTGTACTTCAGAGCCTCTTTTCTCAGTTCACACTTTTCCTGAGTTTGTGCTTTCTTTCCAATATTTAGATAGGTTAGGAGAGTCCATTTGATTTGAGTTATACATCATTTTAAAGCTTAAAGTCTGCTCTTTCAGAATATGGTCTTAACTAAAAATTCATGTCTGGCGACTTTTTGCTTGTTTTGAGGTGCAGGGTCACATATGCACTTAACAGTCATTACTTTATATATCAATTGAATTAAGCAGTCTGTGGCCATCACATTGTACGTTTTTGTATAGCTGATGAAAATGAAATAAAATGACACAACAATAAAAAAAAAGATACAGGATCTCAACATCAAAGCAGTTCTTACCAACAGTTTCTGTGGGCATCATAGTTGTTTCTGAAAGGGAATTGTTATGAGAATTCATGAGTTATTCACATGGTAAACTAATCAACAGTTCTAACCTTTCAAACCATAAATTGGGTTCCCAAAATAGTTATTGATTATTACCAAATAATTGCATGCAATCAGGCAGTAACCACAACCACAAAGCCACTTCTGCACTATGAAATGGCGATGTGTCTCTTAAATTTTTTTTTTAATATATGGCTGCAATGAGCTGAAGCTATAGCTTAGTATAGAGTCAATCTTATTGTAAATTGAAGAGGTTAAATCTCGAGAATGCTATGCTCGATAAAAAGGTACAATAGAGTGCGTATGGATACATATGTAATTTATATCTAATATCAATTAAATCAAATTAAATTTGGTATATTCACAATACTCCCATGAAAGCCAAATGGCTGAATTGGGGAGTGACATACAGCTGTGTATACAGTAAAATATAAAAAGTCATTATTGCATGAAAATAATACATAACAATCATAATATACACATATACATATATTCATGATTATTTGATAAAACTGTATATATATATATATATATATATATATATATAAAGGTAGTACCTGTTGTATCTAGGATTTCATTCTCTGCATTTTAATGCTCAATTTGCCTCGTTTGTCTATTTGTGTGTGTGTGTGTGTGTGTGTGTGTGTGTGTGTAATTTTGCTGTGTTACCACGTCATGGCAGTGGCTCGCATCAACAATTTGTCCTGCCGTGATGTCCAGACCAACACAACTGGATTTAATATGAGCTTTGAATATTAAAATTTCAATAAGTCAATTTGGAAAATAATGTCAATCAGTCCCATCTGGTCATTTATCTGGTCATTTGTAATCTCCCGTCATTTCAGAATTATGGCATCTTCCATAATTTCATGTCTACACTAACAAAACTTGACGTTTGAATAATCTTAATGATTTGAAATTGGTAATTATAGTCCATCCACCCAATTTGTTCATTTCATTTGAAGGCACTTTTGTTTTGTAATATATAGCTCCACCAATACGAGAGTTATCATAGGATTCCGCCATGCAAGCATTATTGCAACCTCAAAAATGATCACAGTTTCAAAATTGCAAAATCAATTTCAAAACTTAAAAACTTTCTCAGTCTGAGTCAGAATTTGCTGTGTTTCTTACCCTTTCATTCTGTGGCTTCTATACACATGCCCTACCCTAACTAATTTCACCAACGCTCTTTGAATTGACTCGCCGGTTGACTCTCCATGCGCTCATTAGCCACAAAATGCTATATTGGTCAGTTAGAGGAAGCTTGGTAAACTGCGTGGCAAATTCTGGTCAGGTTTGTTTTAAAATCATTGGTTAACATCATACACCAACATTATGAAATCTAAAGTATGTTCTTACTATCTGCACATCTTGCTGAAATGACTGCCTCGAATCCAGATGAGGTTATTGAGGAGTCAGAGTGAAACCTGATCCAGGCAGAACTGAAGTCATAGTCAGTGCTGGTGCGAACAGATGAACCTGAGAACTCATCAGCTACACCTGAGAAGTCCCGGTTGTCTGCGATTGTGAGCCTGTCAAAAGTACTCTCAGTGCTGAAACTGGCAAAGTCCAAAGTTATGCCACATCCCTCTGGAACAGACACCATCCAACTAATGTCCGTGTTGCTGTCGTATGATTGAGGATAATTGGGGGATGAGATGGTGACACTCTCTCCAGATTCCAGGTTAAATGTTTGTCCGTCAAAGGCAACCGTCGTGACTAGAAATGAGAGAGGGGGCAACATATCAATGGTATTCAGTCTGGTACAATTCTCCTTAAGGCAGACACACGCATTTATGCATACATGCACGAATACTCATACGAATATTCATAACCACACCCACATATATAATATACACACACCCACACACACATACACAAACACACACACACACACAATGGCACATACAACATTTCGGAGAATGATAGAGATATTCATAAGGCAATGCAGTAGCTGTCTTGGTAGAATTTGGATGAAATAATTATTGGGAGAAAAGGCAAACAGAAAGAAAGGAAAAACAACAATATCTTTAATGTTCCAAAATAGGTCTAGTTTGCAAACTTTCAAAGCTTTCAAATTAGTTATCTTTTAACATTCTGCGGCCAAAAAGAAAAAACAATAGTAATTATGAAGAATAGAGGCCTCTGATGAAAATAGATTTCATTCCAACAAGAATAATAAAACGGTGATTTCAATTCAATTCAATTCAATTCAATTCAATTTCGGTTTTATTAAAAAGCACCAAATAAAAGTTCGAAGACTAACCATATTTGGTTTACATCAAACGTTACGGCTTTACAACTTTACAGACAGACATAAAGAAAAGAAATGAAACAAACTGACACTTTACACAACAACTGATTCATATTGAAAACCCCTCCCACGAAAAAAAAAAGCCACACTATAATTACATTATCATAAAAATTAATAACAACTTTAACAACAAAGATAAGGCATCAACAGAAGAGAAATTGCACACACCCTCACATACAATGTACATAATTATGATAAAATCCATTATATACATAATTCACACGTTAAAAATCTTTAAATATTTTCGAATTCATAAATACGTATTGGATTAAAAAACCAGCAACTGAAAATGAGTGCAGTCATTCAAGATACTTAGATTAATTTCATCCAAATGCAAATAAACTTTTGAGAAAATAAAACCCAGCATAATGCGATGAATATTATGAAAAGCTCCATGAAGAGGGGAAATAATTATGTGGTTTCTGCAAAGACAAAAAAAAAAACACACAAGAGAACACTGATATGTTAAAAGGTCCACCAGAATCTATGGTTGTTGACATTTCGCTTCCTATTCTTTGTGAAAGCAAGCCACGAAAGTGGCATAATGACGACATTTTGGCATATCATATATTTCATGATTATGTGCTTTTGATTCACACCAACCATAACACACATATCAATTTGGTATCTTTTGACTGCTATGATAATTCAAAATTGTGATTCAAGTTCTCCAAAACATGAGTGAACACATTGTATGAAGTACTATTAGTTCTTTTTGGAAGGCGTCATTTATATTTTAGAAGTCTGTTGGATGGAGTGATGCTGCATACAAATCACCCAAAGAAACAGAAACTAAACCGACCGTCAGAAAAATTAATGATAAAAAACCCAAATCAATTAAATACAGTTATCAGAAAGACATACTTCCAGCCATCTTTCAAACAGAAATCTTCTCACCTTCTGGGCATCTCGCAGAAAGGACTGCTTCAAATCCATCTAAGGTTATCGACGAGTCAGATCGAAACTTGATCCAGGCAGAGCTGAAGTCATAGTCATAGCTGGTTGGGTCAAGTGTCCCTGAGAACTCGCCAGCTGCTCCTGAGAAGTCCGGGTTGTCGGCAATTGTCAGCTTGTCAAAAGTACTCTCTGTACTAAAACTGACTAAGCGCATATTCATGCCGCAACCCTCTGGAACAGACACCGTCCAAGTAATGTCAGTGTTGCTGTCGTAAGGTCGGGGATAATTAGGGGATGAGATAGTCGCGCTCTCTCCAGATTCAAGGTTAAATGTTCGTCCGTCAGAGGCAACCGTTGTGACTAGAAATGCGAAAGGGAAAAAACTTATCAATGGTTAGCAGTCTGGTGCAAGGCAGACACACGCTTTTCATTCCTAAAGTATGCATACACGCCAAAATATAACCACACATACACACACACACACACACACACACACACACACACACATATTTGAACACATCACAATTCTGAGAATGAAAAAGTTATTAAGGCAAAACAGCAGCTGTGCTGGTTGAATTTGGATGAAATACATATTTGAAAGGGCAAACGATAAAAAAAGAAGAAAAACCAACAAATGATTTGAATATTTCAAAAACATATCACAGATTGAAAAAGAGTTTGAATTAGTAATTACAGCCTTTTGAAATTCTGAAGTTATAAAACAGAATACAAATCAGTTATGAAAAATGAAGGCCGCTGAGAAAAATGAATTTCAATTTAAAAAAAAAAAAATATGAATGGTGAATGTGTTACGAAAAGCTGCATAAAAAGTGATTTCTTCAGAGGACAGGAACACTAATTATGCTAAAAGTTTCACCAGAATCTGAGGTTTTTGACATTTTGCTTCCTGTTGTTTGTGAAAGCAAGCCATGAAAGTAGCATAATAACGACATTTTTTTTGGAAGTATTTCATGATTATGTACTTTCATTATACGACATTTTTTTGGAAGTATTTCATGATTATGTACTTTCATTATATTCTAACTAGGCTATTTGAGACCTAGTTTTTACTGATGGGAGTCAATTTGCTCCCTCCCCCCAGATCTCAGCCACCGATTGCGCGATCACTGCACTGCACTGGGGGATATAAACTTTTTCTTCTGCAAAGGATGGCGCTCAGAATTGTTTTTAACCTTCATATCCGAGCACATACTGACAAGCTGTTCCTTGAACACAAAATTCTGAAAATAAAAGAGTTGTATTTGTTTCAACTTAGTCAATTTATGTTTAATTACAACTGCAACCATCTACCCAAAATATGTTATTCTTTATTTCACCGTAACAGCCACGTACATAATTATCCCACGAGACAATCTAAAGAATGTCATCTTCCCTTAGTGAGAACTGTACACACTCAAAATATATTTGTTTATACCGAACCCAGATTTTGGAATAGCTTAGATAATGATTTAAAAGAACCTGTGAAGTTAATTACATCTAAGTATAAACTTTAAAAAAATATTTGTTTTTTAAATATACCAGTTAATTTTGTTTAATGAAAAAACCCGTTATGTTCACTTGTCCTTGAGATTTTGTAGTGTCTCCACCGACCTTTTCCATCCCTCTCCTTTTCCCTCTCCTTTTCCTTCTCTATTCTTCCCTGCTCCTCTTTCCTCGTTCTTCGTTGTCCAGTATATGTCTGAGTGCATTTCCTCAAGTTCTGATATTTCTGTGTTTTGTGTTGTTATTGTTGTTGTTGTTGTTGTTGTTATGTTGTTGTTTTTTGTGGCCGATTGCATATCTTCCTTTCCGTTCAATTTTCCTGGCATACCTGGCCCCATATACCCAACAAACATTTACGGAGACATTGATAATATTGCTGAAATGTTCCCTCCATTTAAAATAATGATAGTCTTGATGTACTTTGTAAACTTTTTTTGTTTCACGTACAATTTCATGCAAGTCATAGAAGAGATAACTACAGGCAAACATGCAAATCCTCATTATGGACAGAAGAATAGAAGACACATTTTACTTGAAGATAGCAATTCGTTTTAGGATAAAATTGCGCGAGGATGACCCATTCAAATATCTTCATGATTATTTAGAAAGAAACTTTAAGGAATATTTTCTTTTGACTTTCCACACATCGAGCAGAGGAGTCGTAATCATGGTGGTGATAAAAATGGTCTGTCAACCCTATTATCAGGTGTGAAGCAAGTTGACAAGATCTACTTGGACTCATCAAGCCACAAAAACTACATTTCTGTGCTCTGTTGTAGTAGGATATATTTTACTACAGTTATATTTTGAAGAGTTTGTTCGAGAAAAAAAACCGATGAGTCAATATTTGTCAAATGGAGATACCTGTATTTGCGATTAAAGGTCAAGAAAAATAAAGGGAATAATAAGAAAATGTGTACTTCTTTTGACCATAACTTTAAAAATGTACCTTTATATGAAGAGCTTGCAACCAAACGGCGCTAAATCCATTGGAAAATGGAAGCAAGCTCTTCATATGTAGTGACCAATATATCATTTAAAAGGTATCATTTGTACTTTATGACAGAGACCGTACTTCAAAATCTTCAAAAATGGACTTATAGGTTTTTGCGAACAAATTCTTCATTTAGTGATTTTTAATGTTTCATTAGGTACATTTCAAAGTTAAATTTTTGTCGCATTTTTTTTCAAACCGAACGCCGTTGCTTATTTGGTTACAGAATTTCATAATGCTTCTTGTTTGCTTGATTTATAATCAATCCTTAAACTTCAGTGTTAATGTCATCAGTGTCTAACGTGAATATTTCTTCCAATATATATTTCTGGCTTGTAAAGTTTTATTAAAGCTATAATAATCTCAATCTAGTTTTTCTCCAGTAAATACGACGTGAAATATAATTACTAAATCTTAATTAACAAAATTACCTCAGGACCCTGATCGATCAAAAAAGAATGTTTTCTGTTAGATAGTAGGTTTATGAATGTAACCCTACATGTTTCTTTACACATACAAGACGCATTTCTCTTGCCATAGTCAAGTGCAATTCCTTATACTTTTAATTTATATTTTGATAAATAGATACAATCAGATTAACAGAAATATTAAAGTGTTATCAAATAAATGTGAAACAAGAACGTTACGTAATGGTACAATTTCAAATGATTTTACAGAAGAGTCACTGAGAGTGGTGTGCTCTGTTCCGATTTGCATCTGTGTTTGTTTCCAATACCACAGTATCTTGAAGTTATATGAAACTTAATTAATGTATGAAATCTAATATTTTTTCTTGATTTTTAATGAGTCCCCTTCAATTTGGTTTCACAAATTTTACTACATTATTTCGAAACAAACTAATGTGATGTGACCTTGTAAAACAGAGCATAACCTCTAAATATTGATCTGTCTTCGGGAAACCGCTGCAGAAATGTAGCAAATTAGGTTCGGTTTTATTGCCTCAATCAAGTCATCTTTTTGACAAGTATTAAGATATCACACAGAAATCATCTTTTAAAGAAAATAATCTGTCTAACATAAGTTTTCCTCAGATATTTCTTTTATTGTACCAGACAACAGTGAGTCTATTCTCTTTCTATTTTTCATATCCGTTCCTATGCATTCATACCGGTATATGCACCAAATCAATCGCAATATCAAACCAGGGAGCGTTTTATCGTTGTATCATTGCATTTACATCATGAAGTACAGTATGCTTGTGTCCACGATGGCGTGTGTTGTATCATAGTCTCATTTCATTTTCTTTTTTCTTCGTTTTCCTTTTTTTCTTTGTTCCTTCCTAAGTTAAATTCATGTCAGTTGACATTGGTTTCTTTGATTTTGTGCACGTATTTTCCGAGGGTCCCATGCCCTACAAGCTTTGCTTTTTAGTGGGACCCTCCATTTCCATTCTAATCTTTGTATTATGTATACCTTAGAAAGGAATTTTTGTTGTTACTCGTGACCACTTGAACGTTTTCTTTGAAATTTTTACAAATATGTTCGGTAAATGTATTGTATATAATTTTCCCTGTTTCTTCAATGGAAATGGAAATAAAATTGAAATTGAAACTGAAAAATTTTAACAAATTGACACATCTCCATTTCACTCCACACCTATCATTGGAGAAAGAGTGCAGGAGTACAGGAAGTTATCAAAAGTTATCAATAAAAGGGAATTTGCACACACACGCACACACACACACACACACACACGCAATAAATTGGGTTATGGGCCCTAAAAGTAGTCTTTGAAATATCATTCAAGAAGATCGAATCGAATATGAATAAAGATCAATAAAAAAAACTAGATGAATTAAATGCACAACAAAAAAGGACAGAAGAAAGTACAATTATGTAAATACACTCACCAGAATCTGTGGTTGTTGGCATTTCCGTGCCTATCATGAGAAAACAAGCCATTATGACTGCTTGAAAAACAGCATTTAGCAAATCAAATATTTCATGATTCCGCATACGAAAAATCAACCATGTAAACTTTGTATCATGCAACTTCCAGGATAATTTGAATCTCTTAACTTTTTAAATCACATCTTATTTGACTATATAAATGTGCATTTCACTGAATTAAGAATAACTACTATAGAGAACGACATTTACAAAAACATATATATCATTTTTTTTCTTCTTCAAAACAATAAAAGTGGAAGTGCATCCGATTGCTGAATTTCAATTCTCAATTCTAAAAATGCAAAATCTCCCTCTCGTTGGAGGGGGAAGCTGTATACCCATACCGCAGTCTGCTCCGTTTAATATGTCCCCGGTTCAATACAAGAAGTACTACTTTCTGATAGTTAAAAAAGAAAAAAATATATATATATACATATATATAAAAAATTACCGGGTAGATCGCTGAATTTCATGACTGAAAATGTAAAATCATTCTCGTGTGGGAGGACACCTTCCCCCAGATGGCTCCATCGCACACAGATCACCCCACTCCAAGTTTTGCCCGCAAACCGTGAAAACGGATCGATGCCCCTCACATGGAATGCATGCCATATACAGTGCCATTATAATGAGTATTCCCCTCCTCCTGAGCTACATGTATCAAATATACTCACTGGATGTTTCTGCACACTGCGACTGAGATGGGTAGCCTATGTCACAGTACTCCCATCGCGTCTCATCACTCGTTGTGTAGCACCAGGCCATGTCTGACTGATCCGGGTTACGACACAGGTTGTGGTCCCCCAACCCGGCATCTGGATAGTTTCCTGGTGTTCGGGAATGCTCATGAGGCGACTGGGAGGTCCACATTTGGCAAGGAAGACCGCTGCGGGTGTAATTGCGGTTCCCTCTGTAATCAGTCCCACTTGGATCAACATAGCATTCTCTGGGATCTGATCAGTATAGGAAACAGTCATCATAAGACAAAAATGTCGGTGCTGGATATTATGGGTCCTAAGAAAAGCAAACACAAAACAAAAAAAACAAAACAAAAACGCTTATAGTGCTTTGTTTTTGTGGTGATCTGATACCCCGCCATTCAGGAATTAAAGAAAGCTTACTTTCAAGTATGAGATAGGGGCAGCTATTTTGCAAGCACTTAAAAAAATCGAAAACCCAAAAAGTAAGAGACAGTGAAAAAAAAATAGTTAAAACCACCATACAATCAACTTTTGGATCTACAAAGGTCTGCACAGTTCAATGGCTAAACTTTTGTATGTCCCTTTCCTCAATTCCCACTCCCCCCCCCCCCCTTCGTCCGCAAATAGTAATGATAAAATAAAAGGAGACACACATTGCAAGTGAGGAGGGGAGATGAGATGCATCTGTTCACCTGTTGATCCGCTTTCCATACAGTCAGGGTCAAAATCGCCAATTGGGCAATATTCCCAACGCTTCTCAGGGTCGGTGGTGTAGCACCATGCAGTGAAGGCGGTCCCACCAACATTACGGCAGTAATTGTGGTCACCAAGTCCACTAGTGGGATATCGGCCAGGTGACCTGTTGTGCTCATGGGGTTCCTGGGCCGTCCACACTTGGCATGTGCGTCCCGATATCGTGGCATCCATGGTACCTCTGTACGAACTGCCAGACGGATCCTCGTCATTGCACGCTGAAACAAGTAAATGGAACATTATTCATGAGTATCGAATACTGCCTAAGTAATATCGAGCAGCTGATGCAGCGTGCTTGGGCTAACGCTATAGCAGTTAACTCGGAGTATAGGTCTACCTCCTTTACGGCTGATTACGTAATCTGTATTACATGCAGGCAGTCCTGCAAGTTATTAACATTCAGCCATTCAAAAATGAAGTACATGATCTTGACCTTAAACCTTGAGGATTGACATTTTTATACCTCCCTCTGAACAAGCAGAAACAAAACCGACTGACTGTCTTCTCCTTTATGATGACACAATGTGCCTGGTTGGCACTGACAGGTGACTGTTGCCTATGGCTAGTCACCTGCGCATTGAGCAAGGTTTCGGCATCTTCACATGGGTTGGGTAGTGGGTGGACCAATATTCACCGTGTTACAGCACTCCGTTCTTTGCGATGATTGAATTAGGTGGGTTCTTTTACATGCATAAGTCATGATTCCCTATGTAGCTGATATACGGGACCTAGCTCCATTTGATGTCTCATCCGAGGAACAGAGTGTGTTTGCATCTTATTAGAGGAGAAGACAGCATTATTAAACACAGCATTGCTCATTAGACTCGGTAGGAATCACATCAAAGCCATTTGGATTGTGAGGCAAACTCTCCACCAACCGAGCCAAATCGCCACCGCCCCCTGCTGTAAAATCATGACACAGATTAACATCATGCAGCCTTCAGAAAGATAAACTTACATTCACTAGCTTTTGAAAGTGAGAATGAAGTTCAAACCTGCGCATCTTGCTGAAATGATTGCCTCAAATCCATCTGAGTTTATTGACGAGTCAGAGCGAAACCTGATCCAGGCAGAGCTGAAGTCATAGTTTGCGCTAGGTGGGACCAGTTGCCCTGAGAACTCATCGGCTACGTCTGAGAAGTCCGGGTTGTCGCTGATTGTGAACTTGTCATAATTACTCTCTGTACTGAAACTGTCAAAGCGCAAAGTCATGCCACAGCCCTCCGGAACAGACACCATCCAGGTGATGTCAGTGTTGCTGTCGTATGGTTGGGGATAGTTAGGGGATGAGATGGTCGCGCTCTCTCCAGATGCCAGGTTGAATGTTAGTCCTCCAGATGTTTCCATGGTAATGAAAGGTGAGAAAGGAAGAGTTAACTTCCAAAATATTCATGACGTAAAAGAGAGTCACGTATACATGTTTTCTTTTTCATTTTGATGTTCATGTCGGGGGAAGAGTGGTCATATGGCAGAGTTATGACAAACGTATGAAACATTCGGAAATCTTCCTTTTTTTAAGAAGGATATTAAAATATGCTTGGGCTGGCAATTTATTTCAACCATTATGTCAGCCAAGAAGAATTGAGGATTTATCATATCAGGTATATGAAAATAGAATATGGGTATATATTCTCACCATCGTCTGTAGGTGTTGGGATTTCCGTTCCTATTACACAAAAAAAAGACATTATGATAATTGCATTTAAACCGATAAAATCTATATAGTATATCAATATTTGATGTATGATTTTGTACATCAAAATCAAACACTACAATAATCACACACTCAATATTACTAAAGTTATTGCATTTAAGTTTTGATATATAATTCATGATCAATGTGCATTATTTTCATTTTGCTCTATCAATAATCAATGTGCATTATTTTCATTTTGCTCTATCAATAAAAAAACAACATTACATCAAGTTCTTTCAAAACCGATGACTGGCACCACCTCACGAATGACGCTTAATCTTTTTCATTCAGGCCTTTTATACTCTTAACGTCTCTTTGCGATAGTTGAAAATATGCAAGCAAATATAGAATACAGTAACAAACTTACACACATCCACGCATAAAAGATACATATTCATGCATAAGTTGCTTAGGCCGTTCCTCCTTACAAGAAAAAATCGACAATAAACACTGTTTGCACATCTCCAAGACAAACTCGCAATCACCTGAATCAAGATAATATAATATTATTGGCTGTTGTTTTATTTCACAGTTCCAAGGAAACCACACTTAATCAGAATTAAGTAGAATAGAAGGGAAAGACATGCAGTAGAAACTCGACTATCACACCACACAACAGTACATGTATAACCACTTTTTCTGAGCTATATGTTTTAGATATCACTAACCAGTTGCTTCTGCACACTGCGACTGAGATGGGTAGCCTATGTCACAGTACTCCCATCGCGTCTCATCACTCGTTGTGTAGCACCAGGCCATGTCTGACTGATCCGGGTTACGACACAGGTTGTGGTCCCCCAACCCGGCATCCGGGTATCTTTCCGGTGTTCGGGTGTGCTCATGAGGAGACTGGGATGACCACACTTGACAAGGGAGACCACTGCGGGTGAGATCGCGGTTCCCTCTGTAATCCGTCCCGTATGGATCAGCATAGCATTCTCTGGGATCTGATTAGTACAAGAAATGAAACAGTCAGCGTAAAAAAGTTCACAATATATTACTAGTAGTGTCAATGGATAGCATCAGTGCTTGATTTTCCAATGACAGCTCCACAGTGAATCTTCAAAAGATGTGTTTACTTACCCGTGGCATAACGGTTATGACTACCAGCATACTTTTGTTTTGTTTGTTTATTTGTTTGTTTGTCTGCAGTCATCTGCATGTCTCTGTCTATCTGACTGTCTGTCTGTATTTAAGCTACCTGCTAAACTTGAGTTAAATGTTCCAATTAACAATATTTTTTCCAGATCAGGTTCTGCTAAGGTCTGTTTAGTCCGTTTCTAAAACTTCCTGTTATCAAAGGGGAATTCCAGTGCAGTTGAGAGTTAGTTTGCAAAAGGAGTAAAATTCGTTTGTACAACAAGGAAAATTTGATCAAAATTGGCTGAAAAATAAGGCAGTTATGACATTTTGAAGGTTTTTTACTATTTTCAGGAAACAGTTTTTGAATATTCAGAATGAATCTGCAAATAGTGAAGTGATGTCATCCCCCACAACTTGTCATATAGTTTGTACATAAAAGTTTGAAATTTCCATTTTTCCAATCACACTCAAATACACCCCAGTCTCAATTTTATTCTGAAGTTATTCAACTGTGAATTACATCCTGCTTTACGCTTTGATAACAGAAATTGAATTTTTACTCTTTGTCCATCGATTGAAAATTGTGAGATGATCACATCACTATCTCTGACTCATTGGCATATTCATATCAGCTGGATGACAACTGTTCTGCAGAAATCATTACTTCATTAATTTTTACTCCATTTTTTTTTTTAATCAAATTTTTACTTTTGTACCCATAAGATGTTATTCTTTCTTATCAGACTAACCTAAAACTTTACTGGAATTTCTCTTTAAACGAAATTGTACAGTTTCGTCTACATATACGGTCTATCTGTCTGTTTCTTATTAAACTATTGTTTTATATATAGGCTTACTGACAATTATATTGAATATGGTGATCCCCATAAATAATACCAGAGATTTCATTATTACTATTTTGACAGCATCTCAGCAAACATATTATCCTGATATCGTCTATTATATGTACCTATGTTGTCTTTTGTCTCTTTAGTAATCAAGTTACCGCCGTAGTCCCTACCCTACATTAATTCTATACCACCCCCTCCCCCTAAAAAGACATAGTTTTTAAAAAATGAAGAGGGGAGCTATAAGATGTATGTTTGACTAACCTGCTGATCCGCTATCCATACATTCAGGGTTGAAATCTCCCACCGGGCAATATTCCCAACGCTTCTCAGGGTCGGTGGTGTAGCACCATGCAGTGAAGGAGGTCCCGCCGACATTGCGGCAGTAGTTGTGGGCACCAAGTCCACTGGTTGGATACCTGCTTGGTGTCCTGGTGTGCTCGTGGGGTTCTTGGGCGGTCCACATTTGGCATGTGCGCCCTGATATGGTGCGATCCACGGTACCTCGGTACGAACTACCAGACGGGTCCTCGCCACATGCTGAGGTTCCTTCAGCAGACAGATGATGAAGAAAGGGTAGTATGAACTGACAATTAGTGATTGTTTATCAGTAATCCAGCAGCAATTATCTGTTGTAAGAAACGCCTGCTCTTTATTCATGTCCAGGCATCATTCAGAAGGTGACCTTTGAACTCGACCAGCGTTACAGAACACAGGGACACATTAAACTCATAAACGTCCTTTAAATAGTCTGTGATAAGCAATCAATCCTTATATGGAAGGGAAAGTACGAATCAAGATGTCATGATGCTTATTGCCAATGATTAGTGACCTTTGGGATTCAGTGAACAATTACTACTGTATTGGAACGTATTATAAAATTATGGGATGTATTCAGTATTCAAGGAAATCAAGCATTCACCTTGACTGTTCTATTTTTGTCTGCCATCACTTCATTAACTTAATATTTTACGTGTTCATATAATGATGAAATTTATTGTCGAATGAAACAGAGGTAAAACAAAAACATGAGAAAATTGAAACTCTGAGTCACAGGTAAACACGTTACCACTATCTCATGTCGAAGTTAAATGTTAAAAGAGTTGGCAGGAGTTTAATATGACTGCAATTGTGTGTATGAATTGACAGGAAGATCAAAACACACTCTGGTCGCAAGCAGTGAGGCCGTGGGATCAAAATGAAATGTCAACAGTGAGCATAGATTTGAATTTACTTTTTTATGTCTTTATGTATACTAAATCGTATGCCACATTCATTTCGATAACTTACGCGCGGGTCAGGGCTTATAAACATTATGAGAGATCGCACACACAGGAGGAAACATAATTTTTTTTGTATTATTAGTAGTACTATTATTTTGGTATGGGGAGGTACAAATTCTGCATTGATCAGGCTCTTTCTTATATTCTTTGAGTTAGATTTGAAAAAAAAAATATATATATATATCTGCAAATTTACCCAGTGATTCGGTGTCTACTATTTCATTTAGTAACCATCACCTTCATCGTCACCACGCACCATACATCTCCAATATCATCATTTTCTTTCATCATCGTCCTTTCATCAACATAATCAAAATTTACCATATCTTTATTGATATTTATGCACTAGAATATAAAATTCAATACATTAAACACGTTAACTTCTCTTTCCCTTTTCTTGTTCAGCAAACAAAATTTAGAGTGTATAGTTATAGAGGAGGGGTAAGTTTCTGTGCTGTCACGCATTCGAGCAACCGTTGTAGTGGCAGTCTTTCCTCTGCATAATTTCATAGTTAATTATTAGCCTTTTTGGTAATATGCTATACGAACTTTGTTTACGTATAATCAATGTATACATTGAGTGTTTTTCTTCGAATCATGTACATGTATATTGCAATCCATATATTGACGTTTTCTGTTACATTGCTGAAGAGAATTTTGATTATATTTATGAAAATAAAATCAAACCAGCAACCATCCAATGAATTTTGATTTGATGAATCGTGAAAATAAAGAATAAAAAAGGGTCCGATACCACGATCCTGATTTACATCAAGTAAACCAGTCACAGCGGTCGCTATACTTACGATTTCCGGCCGGAGTGGTTTGGATGGATTCAGAAACTGCCGGAGTCGTTGGCCCTGGGATGCAGGAAACGCCAGCATCCTCAGAATGGGTGCAATCGTGTACACCGATATCAGAGGTAGTGCATCCTAGTAGTGAGTATTCGTTACCTACGCATTCCACGTCGTCCAGCCATATCTCGCCGGTGCCCCGGCCGAAATGCGCTCTCTGCCAGGCATCGGCTACGTCTTGGTGGCCAAGCATCCGACACACAACTTTGGCGTCGTCTATTCCCCATCTATCGTCGCAGATGGTCCCCCATTCGCCTCTGAGATAGATCTCAACCGTTCCCTCATAAGGCGTCTCGCCGCCTACCAGGCGCACTTGGCCATCACTAATAAGAACGCCTGCACGGAAAAGGCAAATATGACACCATCATTATAGCATAGCGCCGTCCATCACAACTGAAACAAATTGCTGAACAGACAAATAAATTGTCAAACCTTCAAAAACACAAAATAAACGGTGTTTGAAAGATTTTACAAAAAAAAAACTAGAAAAGGACAGGAACATGCAAATGAATACCCTCTATAGAGTTGTTTGTTTGAATTCACTTCACGAGTTCCACCCCCAGGAGTCGTAAGACCACAAGTCATTATAGCCCACGAGTCGTATAGTCCATGAGCTGCACACTAGGAAAACAAAACCCACGAGGTCAAATGGCCCACGAAACACTCATTAAGCCCTGATGATGTGATGTCGAACTCCTGTTTTGTTTTGTTTTTTACTTGTGCCGAAATCATGGGCCTTGTTCGTTAATTGATCTCATAGTAATGTAGACTTTTATTAATTAATTCGTTGATTAATTAATTAACAAAATACACTGTAGTTAATAATGCCATCAAGGAAGAAAAAATTAGTCAAATCTGTATAAGTTGTCAATTTGACTTTCATTCATCAGATAAAGACAGCTCGTCGAACACGATATAAAGTATATGCATCAATGATATTATAACAACAACAAAAATGCACGCTTGTCATGGTAACAAAAACATAAAAATCCATAACGACCGAAAAGAGTGTTCCAATATAAAGGCAACCTTGTATGACGCGGAACACTTGAATGAAAACAACAACAGCACCAATATACCAAAGAAATATAGTCATACTAAAGTCATCTATTTACCATTGTACATCCGCTCATTGCTATAATATGATGCTGATAATGCAAGTTTACTATAAACAGTACTTAACTCTTTATGTGCCATGATGGAAACCCCCTGTGTACCAAATTATTTTGAGACACCAACATTGTCACGCTTTCAAACATTCTTTTTTTTTTTCAAATCCAAAGAACTTTTAAAGATCTCTGTTTGGCTGGACACGTAGTGAGCAAATTTGTAGAGAAAATGCCTAGCTTGTTTTGATGTAAATTTCACGACAAATCTGTTATTGCTTTTCTTTGAAATGACCAGGAACTACATTATAATGATTATTGTAAAAAGGCATGCCTTTTGCTCACATAATAGTGACAGAAACTTAGAATTCTCACACAAGTTCAGTGGAGAACACCAACTGCTAGTCAGTCACCACATAAAATGCAAGCTATATGAGAAGAACGAAATTGGGAGAAATTGGAAGAACGAAATTGTACTATGGCATTTGGGGATTTATCGATCGGTTTGGGCAGGTTTGTGCGTTTGAGCAGAATATGCGGAGTTAGCACGCCTTTGAGTATAGGGCATGCGAACGAGGCATATACAGAGTTCATATGATTTTAGAATGCATACGTGCACAACAATACTATGGCACAGACACTATTTGGCCGTGTATACCAGGGAAATGTGACCAAAAGCGAATAATATAATATATTATGCATGCGGCCTCACAAAACAATAACGATAACCACAGCAACAACAACAAAACCCAGAAATAACAGAAATAAAGAAAAAGCAAGTAAAAAATGGAGGACTGTAAAAAAGCAGTTAACTGGTATATGTGGAATTGTTTTCAGTGGAATTGTTTTCAGTTTGTGTCTGTAATTATGGGATTAGTTTATGTAAACAGATTCTTTTGAATTATTGTCTAGGCTATTTATGTATTTTGAGTGTGTACAGTTCTCACTAAGAGCAGATGAAATTCATTGGATTGTTCTCATGGTATAGTGAAGGCCGTGTCACACCTTTTCGGGCAAGCCTTGCGTGCGACTTGCGAAGAACATTTTTTTACCGCCCGAGGTCTCCTTAGATGACCTGCGCATGACAGTACCTAGCACGTATTTCACCCGTAGTCGCCCGGAGGTGCGCACGCAAATCTTTTTACGCGCAACCATGCTAGGGCTTGTCACACCATTCAGGGCAAGCTACGTGGGCTTGTTGCATGTAGAAGTTTTCCAGCATACCGGACAATTCCTGAGGGTGAACAAGGATTTGGGCGAGTCAGTGCATGTGTCTTACTTGCTGGAGGAGTTCTACTTACGTTCTACTTGCGGGTATACCGTGTGACCTGTGTGCCAGGCGCATGGGGGCTGACAACTCAGTGACGGAATTCCTCTGGCAGAAGTCCTACAGAATGTTAGCAAAACTTCCCCAGATACGGTATGACAAGGCCGTGAGCATGCTCAAAACTTGTTCCGAGTGAGTCGTGGGGGTTCGCTCACAGAGGTACACGCAGAACACCATTAGGAGACCTTTACCGGCAGCATCTTGCAGGGAACTCCAGCGCAGGTACCTACCAGTACCAGTAAGTTGCTCGTAACAGAAAACGGATCGGTTTCAAAGCTCTCACGCAGGTCACACGAAATACACGCAAGTAGAAGGTAAGTAGCACGCGTCTAGCAAGTAAGACACAAGTGCGACACTCGCAAACATTCTTGTCCGCCCGCGGAAAATTCTCCTGCGTGCTGGAAAATCCCAGCTCCTCGCGACAAGCCCGCGTAGCTTACCCGGAAAGGTGTGACACGGCCTTTTGTTCGTGGATGTTACGATGAAATAAAGAGTGAAAATATTTTGATTGGGTGGTCGCAGTTGTAATTAAACATAAATTGACCAAGTTGAAATAAATACAACTCTTTTATTTTCAGGATTTTATGTTCACAGAACAGTATATCACTTTGTGCTCGAATATGAAGGTTAATTCTGAGCGCCATCTTTTGCGAAAGAAAAAGTTTGGCTAGCAATGTCGAATGATGTATTCCCCCAAGCAAGAATTCCATAATCTAAATACGGTAGACGAAACTTGGGTAAAGCGTCATCATATTTCAATCTATTCATAATTCATATTGAGATTACACTATAAATATTATTGATGATTATGACACTTCCGTGAAAACTTGTTATCAACACAAACACCTAAAATTTTAATGGGCGAAACCTCTTCTAGGGATTTCTATAAATAGCAGTGGGACTAACAAACTTCCACGTGGAACGCCACATTCAATATTCATGGAAGAATCAAAACCGTTAACATGAACATATCTAAATTTGTGAGGTAAATAACTTGTGAACCATCAAAATGCTTTTCCACGTATACCGTAATGGAAAAATTGTGAGAGAAGTATGTCGTGATTAATCGTGGGTTATCAAAAGCCTTGGAGAAGTTCTGGACGATCCCTATTTTGTGCCAAAATGTATCGAGTGCATAATTTTATGTAATCTTCTCAACGAAGGTAAGTAAAGCGTACGTGGTATTGTGATTTCTTTTTCGAAATCCACATTGAAAATTCGTAGATATATTACTCATGTTAAAAAAAAAAATTTAAAAAAAAATCACTGTTCCGATGTATATTATTCTTTCACTTTTGCATAAGGCCACCATTTGAAACGTTAATTTCATAACAGTATTCCGTTACATTTCGTTATTACAAAGGATCGTTATTCCGGAATTAAATGCAGAGGTTCGTAATTCGGAAAATTCGTTAATGATAGGTATATATAGGGCCTATAGATCTACGAACTTCTTTTGGGACTGTTAAACCTTTTAAATAACTATCATTATTTCTCTCTCGGACTGAGGAACCTTCGGAATGTCGGAATAGCAAACTGTCGGAATAAGTATGATGATCAATATATATAGAGCGCCTTTTCTAAACGGACTCAAAAGCGCTTCAATGATTTCAACAACATACAAGAAAACAATATCTACAAAACAGAGAGAGAGAGGCCAAAGCAAAACGAATAAACTTCTCAGGTCACTAGCAGTGAAATTAAGTGAGATCTATAAGGAGGTGTTAGTTTTTTAACTAATAGGTTTTTAGGAGTATTTTTTTTATTGATCTGTGTTAACTGCTGATTGGAACATCACCCAAGCACCTATAGTCAGTCAATAATCAAGGTTCATTCGTTTAACACCTGTGCACCATGTAGAGCGAAATACCGTAGTCATCTTTAGAATGTAACATTCGGTCAATAATGTATACGCTTGAAGGGAGACGAGAAATGAGTACCTTAATCGCACTTTGATATTTGTGTACCGGTAATCTATAAAAGTGTCCTTTCAACTACATATCAAAAAATGATTAAACTTCCCACTTGTCAAGATATATTTCAATGTTTGTGCAATAGAAGATGTCAATTTACACTGTAAAACATACATCACAACAAAAACCTCAATTTTAAATTATAGAACATTGATTTTTTTTTCAAATCACTATATATCCATCTGTGCATCTCCCATTCCGCCTCTGTATAATCTCGCTACCTCTACATATCTCTTCCTATCATGAGATTTGAGCTATAATTATTATAATATGCACGGATTAGCGTTATTATACTGTTTTCTATGAAAAATAATCGATATGTTGCAATAACGGTCCAAATACATGCATGTACTTTCTCACATGATTTGATTGGCTATAATTAAATATACACTATTTACGGTATCTATGAATTCAAATAAGAGACATTTTTCCTTTAACGTTATAAAAGATCTTTCGATATTTTTTTTTCTTTGCCTGTGAATAAAATCTAAATTTGAAAGCTTATACATCACCTACATCATCCCAGACCGACTCGTTTAAAACGTTGAAAATAACGGTAAACATCAAATACGAAATAGCATAAAAGATGATCCCAAACTAGTAGAATAAAGGAATGCAAAGTACCACATTAAATCGTTATTTCATGCAATCAATGTCTAACTATGGCTCCAAACACTTAGTTTACTGCTCAGGCATTCAAAGATATCTAACGTGGAAAGTATTTGATGAGATTACAAACGAAAATTAAACCAACCCAACATCATTACAAATCACGCCCTCATTCAAAAGATTTGTGCAACATAAAACGAGGAGAATACCCTTCTCCTTTTTATTTCAAAAACCTACCGAGACTCGCCGAACGCGCCGGATACTTGTGACGTCATTGACAGCAAAATCAGACTATGTCTTCTAGATAATGCACAGGTTCAAAGGTATTTTCTGTCTTTTCAAACTCTTTTCAAATAGATAGCAAAATTCCATGTCTCTCGTGAACTTGCCCACCCCGAACACTTCGACAAAAGTCATTGTCAGCATTCGCTTGGCCTTGCTATACTTTTTGAGTTATGCATTCAGCCGCACCGCGCCACGCCAGTTGATTTGCTATTTATTTACATTCACCATTGTCAGACGGGTTTTTCAAACTCGAAAATGTAACTGCCCTTGCACTCTGAAGTCTTAAACAAACCTTTCTAGTGGTGCAGTGGTAAAAACAGCTCTTTCTTCCACCTTTCCTTTCGAAGAATATCACAATTAGTCCCAAGTAATTCAATATCTTCTTTTGCTGCTAACTGTTAGATTGAAAGAGTCCGGTTAGTTTAAAATGACTTTACTGAAGTGAAACTATTCAATACCTCTTCTCCGACTCATTGAATGTATCGTTTTGCAGAATTTGCGGGTTCTGTTTTGGTCTGACTTGCGGGCAGTGAAACTATATTCTACCCAAATACTTATAATCCAAGGATTATGATCCCAATAGGGATATCTGCAATCGAACCCCTGTTAGAATACCTGAAAAAAGATAGAGATTGCACACATACCAGCTGCAAGTTGTGCCAACAGGCACACGACCAAGATGCTGTTTGCAGACATCATCTTCGGTGGGGACTACAGAAAACTCCTGAGGAAGCTCGGATGTTCTCCACAATCAAGAGTAGTCTCAGAACACGCAATCTCTCGCCCACTGGTACCAATCGGAGTGTCGACCTACCGAGGGGCCGATTCCAGTTGCGGACAAAGCAGAGCATTTGCTGTTTCATTTATAGGAGTACAGATCACGCCCTAACAGAAAGTTTTGTGGAATAGTCCATTATTCTGTGGGTAATAGTTTTGCTTTCTTCATTCGAGACACGTTAGGTAGCGTTGTTGGTGATTATTCTGTGCGGGGTAGTGTTTTAAAAGTCATATCAATCTTTATCTCAGTGATAATTACTTCGAATGCGTCCTTGTAAACAGGTTTATTCTGCGTTTGGACATAATGGCGTACATGAATCAACGGTTTTTCGGACCCCTCATTGAGTGGGTTGGAAAGGTCCAAGTTGTGACGTTATACTGTATCTGGTCATACAATCGTGCCAGGACAGGTCTCCTAGCCTCGACACCCACGCTCAAGTGGCGTAGTCTTTGTTTCAAGACTTCAAGACCCGACTTATTTGTTATCATAAAATCGGTACAAGTTGTGTCCAGAACTAAGACATTCATATTTCATAGTATAAGTACAAAAGGGGGCGACTTGCGATGTTCACAGCGTTTGCAAAGACTCTTCATGTTTATCCTGATTGTCTTGATTAGATGTTGTTCAGCTTCTGCTATTAATTACTGCAACTTATTGAAAACTACACACTATACGAATAGGGTGATATTCACGGTGAAGGATTGAATAATAAAAGAAGGAGAAAAACCAGCCTAATCATCATTTATGGCACACTGCACTCCCTTATAATGATTTCACACCATGCATGTGATTCGCATGCATACGAATAGGAATCAACGAGGAATTCTTTCGAACGAAAGACAGTTACATTCAGAAATGTTTATATTTTCCGGCTCACCCGTTCCGTTTTCAGGCTGACTTGCTCATTGTATGAACTCTCGTGTAAACACCAAAATCGTAGAATTAAGTGTGGAAATTATATTCAGGTCTATACTTATGCACAACACTTCCAGCTTTTGGCACATGCCTAAAGCGATTAGCCTTATTGTAGCCAACGTATTTATCAGCAGTGGAATTAGAAGAGGTGGCCATTAAAAAAGTGAAAAGGAAAATTTCTCACAACATAGATCTGTGGATTTAGCGAATGCAAAAAGATCAGAGAAACACTATAAGTGGAAAAAGAACGATTGGAATTCAATATTTTCCCCCAGAATGGAATAGACGCGGAATGATTTCAAGAAAACATAAATGACTTTCAGACAAAAAGCAAGAAATACTATTACATAAAGCATTTGACATAGTTCCTCTCAGGTGGCTCTAGAAGGAATGACAATTTATTTGGCTTTATCTCATGAACCGGTAAAGTAGTAAGTTTGATTGTTGTAGAGAAAAAAAAAATTAATGAAGATCTGGGTTATTATAACTAGAATTTCAAATATTGTTTTACCATGTGCTGTGACATCATAAATGGTTGATGGCGACGTAATGAAGTTAACCACATCATTTTTGAAACTTTTGAAAAGAAAGTCGAAACCTCGAATTTGGAGTGGTTCACTCGTAACTTTCAGCTATTTGTGAATCCACACTCAATTGTTGTTTGTGTGTGTGTGTGTGTGTTTTGTGTGTGTTTTGTTTAGTTTGGATTTTTTGTTTGTTTGTTTGTTTGTTTTTTGGGGGGAGAGTTTACAGTTTGTTATCCCGAATGTTCGTTAATGTAAAAATTAAAAAAAAATAATTCCGAAGATTAGTTAGTAGTCACCGTCCATGTGTTTTCGGATTAGAAAGCAAATTTTTGTTAACCAAACCGTAGCTCGGAATAACACACCTTGTAGGTTTTTGGATTAACAAACCTTCGGAATAACGAATCTTACCCCCAAGAATAAAGAACTTTATTTCATTTTGGGAATTACAAACCTTTTCTAGCTATTTTTTCTAGCTAGAATTTTTGTGTTTCGGAGTAACTGACCGTATTTCATTTTCGGATTACCCTCGGAATAACGAACATATCACCAGTTTTGGAAAATTCTTACTTTGGATTTGAGATGAAGGGGTCAAAGAGAAAAGTGTTCTTTTCAGTAGCTAGATATGAAACCACACGTCGAGTGATGCACCTTAATAGGATGAGATGAAAGTTGGTAAACAAAGAAAGAGCTAAGTTATATGGACTCAACAGTGAAAATGTGATCAAAAATGGTATCAAAATTAGTAGGGGGTTGTGAAGTTTTAAAGTGTTGTTATGAATATGCGAATGACTGAACTTAGGATGTCCTCACCTTACTAATTTCCATAGAACAAGACAAGTAAATGAAAAACCATTCCATTTTTCTTCCTAAAAGGGAGCATACATAATTCTCTTCCTGGCTGAATAACTTCAAAATGGTAACCAGTCAATATTTTATGATTTGAGAGCAGGGCAAATTGTGAGGCTGTTATCATCGATATTATCGACTTCTTATTTGCATATTTATATTGGGTTTTCAAAAGTGTTTGTGAAAATTAGCAAAACTTATAATTTCAAAATTTTCTTAATGTTTAGCTGATTTTGATCAAACTTTTCAGATTGTTGGATACCCGGTGGTTGTAACATTTTACTCTTTCTTTTCAAACTATGACTTATATCCGGTCCCCCTTTAAATCCATTGAGTCCTCATTCAAGTCATTTCTCCTTTGAATATACACTAATTCGAATCTAAATACTTAGTACAAGAAAAATACATATCGGCCTCCATATTCATATCTCACTCCAACCTTGCAAAATCTAGCATACAGAGTCTAGGAGAAAGCCTACGTAGCTTATAACCCCACCCCAATCGATCAGCTGTGAGCCCTTTCGAAGGTTACTCTTGAGGTAAGGAAAAAGTCAGGAAAAGCACCCTGGCATATTGATTCTAACATGCGTGTCCTTTTGGTGTCATATGGATAATCACTTGTTGTTGTTGTTTTCCTCTTGATACATCTTTCGGCACAGGTGAAAACGGATGACGTTTTTATACTGTTCTCGTTTTTTATATGTGAACCGGATCAGGTAGCGCAGATGAATTAAACAGATAACCGCAAATAAATTCAAAAACCAGGAAGAGATATCGGTATATCACTATCTGACACAAACAGAAGATAGGCCTATCAGTAACAACTTTAAAGTAAACAACAGAAAAGAGAAAGTAGAATACGCACACTCAGAATTGATGAAATAGGTAGAGACCATTATTGTTTCTTTCTGTAACCATTCCAGCAACTTCCAGGTAAACAAAACATTCCGTCGTACATCAGGCAGTCTAATAATAATCACCTGCAATTAGCTTATTCGTGATTATAAGCACAAAATATATGGAAGTTTAGTTATTTATATGGGTGGGCCCCTACTATCAAATTTATTTCTTAATACAGCACTATAGAAAAGCTCAGGATGTTTGTGTCAATTCGCAACTATAATATTATAAAAAAAACTGTTGTTTTTTTTTCTACTGATGCTCATAGTCAAATACGCCCGGCATTGTGATAAAAAATAGCGAACATCACGTATAAACCAGTAGAACTCTTGTTTAAAAGGGAAACTACACTCTTTAGCCAAGTTGACTTCCATAATACGAAGACAAGTGAAACAAATTGAACAGGAAAATTTTTGAATAAGATTAGAAACAGAGACTACATTGCAATAATGTGGATTTTCAAGTCCCCTGATCAGGTGCTATCTATGTGATTGTTGCACACAATTTAGCATTGAAACGTGTTTGTATGTTGCTGGAGTTGTGACATTTTTGTCTCACAACTTTCAATTATTTACATCAGAATATCATTCTATGCCAATTATATAAACGTGAACATGAACGGAGGGAATTTTCAATTGGAATTGAAAAAACTTCAGCAATCATTTTTTACCAATGACCCGTTTCTACCCATGCGCGAACTTGCATACACCAAAGAACTCGCCTCCCTCACAAGAATCACACTATTTTGGCAATAAGATTTTTTTTTCAAAGCCAGTATGTGGTCTAGGAAATCATGAAAATGTAGGACTGTACTCAAGGAATTCTCAGAGATTAAAGGGATGTAATTGTATTGGTGTTGATGAGGACTGGGCTTCTAACTTTTTGCGAAATACCAAGAAACCACATATGAAATAACGCAGAGCATGCCATTCGAAGATTAATTCAAAGTTTATCAAATGAAAATTGGATTTGGAATAGCTGCGACATCCAAAAACAAAGTAAAAAAAAGGAATCCTAATGAAAGGTGGGTCCCAAATTTTATTAGGATTGCTCTGTTTTTGATATCTCAACCATTTTGAAATAAATTTTCATTAAATAAACGTTGAATCACATTTAGATTATAATGCTCTTTCATATTTCATGAGAGGTTTCTCATTATTTCACACACAAAAAAAGTGTAATAGCGTGCCTGTTCCAGCCTGTATGAAGGTAGACTGTGTATATAATTTGTTTCTCTCTTCGCCTTATATGGATTAATGAACATGAGGTCATAGATATTCTGAGCAAAACAATATTGACTATAGTCAGAACTGAATCCGGCCGATGTCTCTTCAGATAAGTATTTCGTTACCACAGTTACACCGGCAGTCTCAAGGTGTATTTTCTTTGCGTGACTCCGTGGTACTTAGCATTGACAAAATAGTACTCTTGAGCAGTCTCTTGAACTTTTCTTCCGTGACTCAGCGGTATCAGTACTGACAAAATAGTGCTCTTGATAACTGACCTGATGGGGGCCCATACGCACTGATTATATACCAGCACTGTTGCATTACATCCGTATGAGGACTTTGTAAAGAGATCGTAGATGTTATTGATACACCAGTGCTTGGAGTGGCCTTGATCACGTTTTGAATAATTCAAACCAGCACAAATTCAAAAAACAACGACATTGAAACAAAACAAACGCACTTTCATTAAGGAGAACATACTGTGGAGCTGGATAAAGAAAAGCTGACTATGCAGGCGTTAGAAACAGGATAAAGCGCAAGTTTTGGTTTATAGTAATCCACAACACTCCACATAACACACATACACACACACACACACACACACACACAAACACGCACATGGGTCACTTCAGCTAGAAATGACAGCTCTTGATCCATTAAATCCACTGACAATTTAAAAGGCAAAGAAACGACAGCTGCAAATCAGACAGGAATTGGTAATGTCGCTATAGCGACTAGTAGGCCTATGCCTCCGCTAATAATGCATGGCTCTTCCACTCCAGTAGGTCTTCTTGGCAATGTTGAGACGACAGTTTCACTGCATTGGTAAAAAGGAAAAAATGACATATTTGTCACAACTGTGTTGGTTGTTTACTACTTTCCTTGAAATAGCTTTCACTTGGACTGATGACTAAAGTGCTCCACTGACAAGAGAGCAGGATTTAAGAATTTTCACTTGATCTCTGACCCTTGCCCTTTGATCCCCTGGCGCACAAGTCTTCAAGTAATCCGTAACTGCATATAGGTAACATGCATTTTCACGATAATACTTTGAGCTAGTTAAAAGAATGGGGAAAATTGTGACATTTAGTCATTTTCAATTGACCTTTGACCCCATGGCCAAAGTTTTTTTCCCTACAGGATCATTGTGCACTAATGCGTGTACATATACCTAGTTTTATCAAGTTTATACAGTGAATAATCTAAATTTTGAAGAAAATGAGTTATATCACCATTAAATAGCAGACTCTTACTATTAGTATTTTAACATTACCTTTGATCCTTGACCCCATGGCCTAAAAATTTCCAAGCGACTCATTGTCAGGCAGTAAATGCATATGTACACTAAATTTCATAATACCTTGAGCCACTTCAGAGATATGAGAAAAAGTGACATTTTTGCATTTTCACTTGGCCTTTGATGACCTTTGACCCCATGGCCCAAAACTCTCCTTAGACAATCTTTTTAAAGTAATGCATGTATACACTTTTACTTTCAAGAAAATATTTATAGGCATTGCATAATATGGGGTAAATAGTAAAATTTGGAGAATTTGACCGTGATCTTTGACGTTTGACCTTAAACATGTGCAGATAGGCACAACTTCGTCCACTCATACATCTGGTATGTCCATGTATCAAATTCCATTAGGATACCTCAAACTGTTTCTCATTCCGGACGGACGGACGGACGGACGGAAGGCCGGATGGGAGGACGGACGGACAACCCGAATACATTATCCCTCCGGCGCGGCGCGGCGACACTTCGTGACGGCGGCACAAAGACAAAATGACACGAGTGAACTCTTTGAAAAGAGCCTAAGTTTTTTTTTTCCCCAATAGGTGTGTGTAGCGAATTAAAAATAAGGGGGGGGGGGGTTACTGTCAGAGCATGCGTACAGTAGCCTACACTGTACATGGTATGAAACCTTTTCCAGTGACCCACTTCCGAAATAATTGTGCTATAAAATTTGAACTCTTCATCCGCTGTGCCGATACCTTAAAATTTCGCATTGATTTCATTCTGCACTGTTGTAATCCCTTAGATAAACACGTGTTAAATTACTTGTTTTTGCACTCCATATTGGCGGACTAGATAACGCCCAGCAGGGTCAACTGCGTCGATGGGTGTGGATAGAGGTGTTGTAACGAGTTTTGGGTTACAGGTACCTGCCGGGTATCGGGGGGGGGGGGGGTGTATAACCAAAGATTTCTGGATATTGATGCGACCTTCTTCCACGAGGGATTAAAAGTTAACAAAACAAAATGAAAAATAGAATAAAATCAGACGTAATGTATCATGAAGTTGATAAGAAATTGGAGATTTGTAATATAGTTATGACCTCGATGTTTTCATTAAACAACTATACCTGTAGGCGTATATCGGCCACAATGACGTTATGGAAATCAAATGAGGAGGTAATATTGCTAGCTCAACAATAACACAGACGACATCCCTCTCAGTGTTTGCTGCACAGTTGTTTTTTAGTTCACAAAGTAAAAATTATATCCTTTGTATCCCATCACTTCTAAAGTTTTATGATTCAACTTCGGTGATCCTTGAAGTTGAAAGGGGAAACTGTAGTCGCTAAAATTTTTGAATTGTTTTCACAGAAACTATAGGTTTTGGAGGCAACGACATCATCTCCTCAGTGTTCGCATTACCGTAACTATGACCAGTATCATTTTTTTTTTTCATTTTTTTATGAACAGTGAACGCTTGTGAAGTGTCTAGAATTCAGAACTAAAATTATGCCTTTGTGGGATAGCAATTTTACCCGCACCATTCTGTAACATCTTAGTCATACAACAGTTGCACCGTTCACTTAAGCACTAACTGCACGAAATTTGGACAACAGCCGGGTATACATTCATAGCCCTGTCATTTCCTTAATTGTGCGTCCGCACTTTCTATTTCGCTCCGAACAAATAAACTGCTTTCATATCCCACTGATCTGCTTTCACCAAGTGTCGCAATCATTGCATTGGCCGGAACTCTTTCTCTCATTTCAGAAAAAAAAAAGTCTCCACCCCTTCACACGGATCTTAGCTGTCTCTGGCGCAATTTCAGTTTTCATTTGTCACACCATAGTATTTTTCTTATATATTATTTCTACATCCTTCGACACTGTTGGTGATGCTCATACGACTGATTAAGGCTAAAGTGGCATCGACTAAGCAAAGTATATATTTTTCTCCTTCAAATCTGGTATTGTTTTTTTAATCGGACGACCTGATATATCTCAGAAGTTACAAAAATTTGGAGTTGCACACGGTAACTGCTTTATGATATAGTGTGTATTGAATGCCGATTGACACAGAAAACCCCATTGCATTGCAGACACCGTTCAAAGTTCCCTAGCAAAGAAAGTGTTAACTAAATCCATATTCAGCTTCCTCGGCTCCCTCATCGCCCATTTCACTCTTTAAAGGCATTATTTACCATTTGCAGATGAAACAAAAACGCAGCTTTAGTGCTTCAAAATAGTTCTAAGAATTGAGTCACTGAAAGACACAACCAGTGTGAAAGAGCCAATCAGTATTATCAATGTTAAGTTTTGTTAAATATACAAGATATAAACAAGATGTAAAATAGTTTTTAATAAAATTGGTCTGAGACTAAACCATTTACAGTGGCATTGTGAGAAAAATAGTGATATCTCCTTACATTTTGGGCTTTAATCTAAGATGTTTATTATGGTAGGATGTCTTGTGATACACACACACATATGTATCAAATGTAATAACTCAAACATTTTTTTTTTAAATCACTGCTCCCAATGGTGAAAAGTACCTTTAAGCTAGTCTGGTTTCCAGACCCTTTGCCAGCTGTACTCCTTTTACAAAATGCGCCTTTTGCGGCGACGAAGTCGCAAGTCGCTGCCTATGCCGAGGGACCATCCAGCTGAACCTGCTACTTCTTTTGTCGTTAGAGGGCGTTTTTATTATTATGGTTATTATTGTTCAACCTTATTCGACATTTCAGACATTGCACATGTACATGGGTTAACACAAAACACAACTGATTTAGCATTATCAAATATAAGATAAATTATAACACAAAGACAAAG
The DNA here is from genome assembly GCF_040938485.1 of Diadema antillarum. NCBI lineage: Eukaryota > Metazoa > Echinodermata > Echinoidea > Diadematoida > Diadematidae > Diadema > Diadema antillarum. The sequence continues at coordinate 95,479 of NW_027272166.1, read as the reverse complement.
CACAAATGAGAGGAGAGAAAGGCCTAGATTGTGACATAATATAAATAGAAAACAGGGCTGCCAGGGGCAAAAAAAAAAAGGTAAACTTAATTACCATGGCCGCTGGTCTTCTTCCCCATATCCCATACACTATGTCAAAATCTGTACATAAAACATTACTATTGTATCAGTCACAGTAAATTAAACATGCAGTCAAACAGGAACAAAATAGGGATATGAGGAGGGCAACATAGTTATACTGTATCTATATGGGCCCTCATGACAGTCACTCTCTGAAATAATATCCGAAATACAATTGTAAACCCTCTTCAGAATATGATTTTATTACATATATTGCACTCTCAACAACGTGTACAGTATGTGACATAATCTCCAATGTTTAATATTCTGGGAAGAAAAATAGTCTTTTCTTTCTTTCTCTCTCTTTACTTCTTCTTCTTCTTCTTCTTCTTCTTCTTTTCTGGAAGAGCCAAATGTGTTTGAGGGGGCGGGGGGGGGGGGGGGGGTCGTACTGCAGCCCTCATGTTCTGCGACCTGGAAATTTTGATATGATACATAGGCCTATATACCTCTCTCCCTGCTTTTGCTTTTCCTGAATCTGCCCAGCTTCGATGTTGTGAATGTGCACTCCGTGAATTCATTCATTACACAATAACAGATTGATGATTAATGTGATTCATATTGTAATGCGTTGCCTTATACACTCTCGCTCTGTAAATCTGTAATTCTGCACAATGTAGAATTTAGACGTGTGCAGACTGTTCGCGATATTGTGTTGTATGAAGTCAAAACTGGCAAAGAACACTGGGGGAGTGGCATTCAGAGGGGATGAACTCAACGACAAGTTTTGCACAAAACCCGCGTGTCATTTCTCTACGCTATATCGTCATAATGTAACTCTCATTTGCTTTGGATTTTCTGATGCATCCTGTTGACTTTTTAACACCGTGCACCTGGCGACGTAACGACCTTCTTCGTTGCAATTCGAGCAAACCATGCAAACAATCCGTCATGTGGCACAAAATCATTATCGAGGGACTCGGTCAAGGGCGTTCCCGAGAGTGCTACACGCTCATCACACCCACTCCCATTTAAAACAAAAACACAAAAACAAAAACATATCAAACAACCATTGTACTAACGTATCTATTTTAAAATCTATTATCATGATGAACATGAATATAATTTTTGCTGCATGGCGATCATGGAGCATTCATGAATCGTCATCTTAATCTTCCCCTATACTCCTCATGTGGCGTGAAATGTCACAAATTTCGTATTTTTTCTTCTTGATGTACGAACCGGTTCTGGGGCAATTACCCCTTGGAAAATTACCCCAGACTCTTCCCCTAACCCATCACCCTAATCCCAATCTCGAAACTCATCCTAATCCTAACCCAAACTCTAACCCGAAACCTAACTCTACCCTAATCTTTATCATTTAATCTTATCATTTCGCCAATATTTAGCGGAGGGGCGGTGGAATGTCCTAGGAGTAATTGCCCTGATACGATACGAACCTTATACCAAAGTTTACTTCCTTTTCTCTAATTTATACCCTTCTCATTATTTATCAAAGATTAAACATCAATAAACATCCACGAAACATGTGAGATCCCTATATCGATGGATATATTATCCAACAATGAGATATGAATTCGTAATCATCCTAATTGTGTGTATGACATTAGGAACTACGAGAGGAAGTTATATCGTAAGATAACCTGCGATATTCAAAACCCCCAAACGTCCGCTGAGCTGTTGCCTCATTTCCATACAATGGTGTAAGTCTTAGCAGTTTATTTGCTTCCGAGTGGAGCTCTCCGAATAAAAGTGCACAGAATAAGAATATAAGATGATAATAATGTTCACATAATTTACAAAGGGTGACTCCTCTGAAGTCACTTTTGAAGGTAAGCATCAGACAAAGTTTCCTAGCTCTTTATGTGTTACACTGTAAAAACATCGGTGTTAGATTTAACACCTCGGGTGTTAAATCTAACTTCGATCAAACTTCAGTAAAGGACCACACCCACAGGTGTTAAAAATGCACTGTGATGGTGTTGAAAAGTGTTCACCTGACACTTCGTGGTGTTAATTTGACACTGTACCTGGTGTTATTTTGACACTGTACTGGTGTTAACTCAAAAATGACACCACATGGTGTTGATTTGATATTTGTTGGTGTTAATATCAATGGTTTAACACCCGTCCAGCTTCAATAAGAGACCACACCAGCTGCTGTTACTTTGGTGTAAATTTATTTTCACATTTTTTTTCAAAAATCTAGTATTTTAATGTAAAATTCTTGATCGTCTTGTTTAAATTAAAAATCAACAAGAAGTGCAGTTACTAAGAAACTCTTCAAAAAACAGTTTAAAATTTGGAAATGACACCCGGAGGTGTTAATTTAACACCATAAATGAGCACCGAAAATTTAACACCAGCTCGGTGTTCACTATTTAACACCGGACTTTTTGCAGTGTATGCATAGTGTAAACCCCCTTCTGTGCCCAAAGGGTCTGTGTGCCACACAAGTCATTATTGTGGTTATCCCACGATGCCGACACCATACGAGTCATATAGCCCATGCACGAGTTCGACAGTGAAAACAGGTCCATGAGTCATACAACTTACGAGTCATACAACCCATGAATTCGACACTAAGTAAAAACAGCCCACGAGTTTGACAGACAAACAACACGGGGCTTAATGTGTCGGTCTCGTTGGCTTTGTTATTAGCTTAAGTGTCGAACTCATGGGCTGTATGACTCGTGGGTGTTTGTCTCGTGACGTGCACCCACATGAGTCAGTACGGGCAGGTATCGGACACATTTTTGCCTCTTTAAGGTATTTAGTAAACACTGGTCGACAGGTTATCTATATCCGCAATAGAGCTTGAGCCCCGGTCGATTGGTATCACATTTTATTCAGTGATTAGGTTTTAAATAGATAATTTTAGTATGACGCTCGGTTTAGTGAGCTTAACCTAGCATATGTGTTGATACTACTGTCGCCCCAAAGACAAGACTGAAAACAAAACAAAATTAAACAACGGCACAGTTCGGCGTTTTTTTATAATTTCTCGCTATTGTATCCATTCACATTATTGATTACTACATCATACAATCGGGTGTATTTATGAACTACAGTTTCTATGTTGAATATCTCCAAACTGTTTGCGAACAGTTTCTATGTTGAATATCTCCGAACTGTTTGCGTAGTAGATGGTAAAGTCTGTATTCTTTTTTCTTTCTCTTGTTTTACGAGGCAAAGTTTGATAGTCGTAGGGTGTATTGCAGAATCAAATCGGTCTTTTATCCGACCCCAATTTCAATCCGTACATACTGTTACAGTCGTTAGCAATACAGAGGCCCATCCATTATGTACTGTTTAACGCATGTCCGCATTTCTCCTGTCAACTGCCGAAGTGATGGTGCTTCAGTTTATTCAGCGCATTGCAACCAAATATTTATTTATTTTTTTTCTTTTCCCTCTACTGATGTAATATATTGTCAAGGTATGGTGCACATTGGGGTGCATTGTGGGGTCGGCGTGGTTGGCTGCCGGGCCCCCTTCCACTCCCTTCATATGGTATAAAACCATGTGGAGGGGGGGGGGGGTCCGGTGGTTGACCGTGTTGGCCCTGCGGTGTGCTCCGGAGTGTCACTAACCCTTAATATGTTAAGTGTAGGCCTCTTCACAGGTCAACAGACAACCGGTGATTCATTTTACAAACTACTACAAGTGACGCTTTGTATGTTGGACTAGACACCTGCACTACATCGAAAACGGAAACTTTAGAAAATGTCAATGGTTGGTATGCATGCGGTGTAATTGCGAAAGCAATTATTACACAGGATGATCTGAAATAACCGCATTTCAACGTTTCACACCCCTTATCAAAGAGCTCCATTTGTGTGTTACAGGTGAACCAGATTTTATGTTCTATTCTTATGATAGTAAATCCAGTGCAGGAGTTTTGGTAGAGTTTGCATTGAGGACTCAATGAGGTGAATAATAGTTAAATGTGCATTTATACGCAGATTTATAGCTAAGTTCCCCTGTTTGTTTGTTGTTGTTTTTTATGACTACTAGTAGTAACGTAATTATGTTGACTCTGGCTCTAAGTATTTCGTTTCAATTACTCCTTTATAGTTTGTTACAGCACACCACGCACCGATGCACCTCATCGTATACACCCCGTGCATACGATATGCACTGCACTCCACGTTGCACCACGATATGCAGTTATCACATAATGTCACGCATTGTAAATGAATTTTGATTTTGGAATAGATGACCAACAGCTACTGAACCACACAAGCCAATACTTCACTATCAACGAATTTAACAGTCAATTTCCTTTCAATACCGCAAATCAGATTTGTGCTAATTTCAGTTTAATTCATTTTAATATAAGAAGTTTAAATAAAAATTTTGAAATATTTGAATTATTTTTAAGTTCCCTCAATGATTTCCCATTTTCCGTCATAGGAGTTACCGAGACATGGTTGCACACCAATTCCCCGGACCTATTTGGCATTGAAAATTACAATTTTATTCGTAATGATAGAAAGTATGGCAAAGGAGGTGGGGTTGCCATGTACGTCAATAATCAAATTGAATTTAAAATTCGAATTGATTTGTGTATTCAGGAAGCAGAAAGTTTATTTATTGAAATCCTAAATGAAAATGAAAAAAATATTATAGTTGGTACTATTTACCGTCCTCCACAAAATGACATTCAATCTTTTTTTGATAACTTCGACCATTGTGTTAATGAAATCTTTGGAGAGAGAAAATCCATTTTCTTGATGGGAGATTACAATATAGATTTATTGGAACCTACCCATTTCCACGACATATTATTTTCCAATTCAATGCATCCCCACATCAATAAACCTACCAGAATAAATAACACCACACATAGCAAAACATTAATAGATAACATAATGTCTAACGTAATAACGGAAACCTGTACGAACGGCATTATTTACTCAGATATATCCGATCACCTACCAATTTTTATGATAAATGATAAATCTGTAACAACCCCAATACGTCACCAACCCAAACAATATTTGAAAATGCATAGAAATGTAACGCCACATAATATTGATTCATTGAATCAAGATTTATTTGAAGAACAATGGAATGACGTCTTTGAACTCCAAGATGTTAATTCTTCTTATGAAATTTTCTTACAAAAATTATTAGATTATTGTGATAAGCACATTCCTTTAACTCCCAAAAGAAAAGGAAGGAAAAAAGCTCGGCAACCCTGGATTACTCAAGGCCTTATACGTTCCATTCTCACTCGAAACCGTCTTTATAAAATATCTTTGAGAAAACCTACTCCTGAAAATGTGAAAAGGTATAAGACATATAGAAATAAATTAACTACCTTGATTCGAGTCTCACGTAAATCATATATTTCAAATAAACTCGAATCTAATAAGGATGATAAAAGTGCTCTTTGGCGGACTGTTAATGAAATACTCAAAAAGAAACCTACGGAATGTCCTGACAGCATTACTCATAACGATAATGTTATTACCAATCCTGACCAAATTGCAAATATTTTTAACAATTTTTTTTGTTAATGTTGGTCCTTCTTTAGCAGCATCTATTCCTGCAAATGATGCAAAGAATTATAAAGATTATTTATTTGAAAGTAATCAAAATTCTTTGTTTTTTACTCCAATTAATGAATCGAAAATTATTGATACTGTTCGATTTTTGAAATGTAGTAAATCCTGTGGGTCTGATAATTTAAGTGTGAATTTGTTGAAAAAAATAATTTACCCCCTAGCAGCCCCTCTCACCCATATATTCAATCTATCCCTACTCAACGGAAATTATCCAGACTCCTTCAAAACGGCCAAAGTTATCCCCATTCATAAAAGAGAAGATCCCTTAATGGTGAAAAATTATAGACCCATTTCATTGTTACCTGCAATATCGAAAATTTTAGAAAAAGTAGTTTACAAGCGTCTCCACTCGTTCATGATTGAAAATGAAATATTAAATGCGAATCAGTTTGGTTTTCGGAAAGGATTTTCTACCGATTATGCTATAATTAAATCTGTTGATAATATTATTGATGCGCTTTCTAAAAAGGAGCACATAATTGGAGTTTTTATGGACCTTAGTAAAGCGTTTGACACTATTGATCATGATATTTTACTTGAAAAATTATATAACTATGGTGTGAGAGGGATTACTCTGTCGTGGTTCAGAAGTTATCTAAGTCATCGAAAACAATATGTTGTATTTAAATTCACTCACTCAACATATTCAAACGTGTCATGCGGTGTCCCTCAGGGATCTATCCTTGGGCCCCTACTCTTTTTGATTTATATCAATGATATTATCAACTCCTCTCCTCGTTTAAATTTCATCTTATTTGCAGACGACACCAATGTTTTTTATTCCCACAAGGACATTGTAACACTGGTTGACACATTAAATACGGAATTAAGCAACATCTTGAAGTGGTTTAGAAGTAATAAGCTTTCATTGAATATTGATAAGACATGTTTTATACACTTTCATACGTTGCAATCCCAACCCACCCTTCCTCAAAGTATTTTTATTGATGATATAAACATTGCTGAGAAACATTCAACCAAGTTCCTAGGAGTAACCCTAGATAGCAATCTAACTTGGAATACTCATGTTCAGAATATTACAACAGCAATATCTAAAGTAACTGGTGTTTTAAGAAGAATAAAATATTTAATTAATGATCAAACTTTAATTATGTTATACAACACTTTATTTTTACCATATGTAATGTACTGTAATATTGTATGGGGCAACAGTAGCAAAACAAAATTGAACACAATTTTTCTTCTCCAGAAAAAGGCTCTTCGTATATGCACACATTCACATTTTTTGGCTCACACTGACCCCATATTCTATCGCCTAAAAACTTTGAAGGCCCATGATATACATTTATACCTAACTGCCATATTTATGTATAAACACACTCGAAATGCATTACCATTTTTTCATAATACCCTAGTAACCAATGACCATATTCACTCATACCCTACCCGTCGTTCCCATGATTTTCACTTAAGTAATCCGAAGCTTTTACTTGCTCAAAAGTCGATTAGACATCAAGGTCCGGATACATGGAACACTCTTCCTGAGGAGTTGAAACAGTGTGCCTCCTTGTTTTCATTTAAAGCAAACTTAAAGAAGTACATTTTATTACAGTATATTTCAAATATGAATTAAAAACAAATAAATTGTATAAACCTGTAACTAATGTTGGTCTCCTGATAGCAACAGCGCATATCGTCCCCTCTTTCAGTAAACCAATTTCACTATTCTAAATTCCAGCCTATCTGCTATTGTGCACCCTCAAGCACCTGCACACACATTCACCACCACCACCATCGCACACCAGAGTTTATTTTCCCCTGCTACCTTCGCAGCAGAATTTATATTGTTACGAATTTAGTACGTCCTTATCTTTTCCTCGGGCCGGCCATCTTTTCAAGCAATGCTTATAATGGCGGCCCTCTGCATAATCGTTTCTTAACTATAAATGTTATTCTTATCACTGCTGCATAGACATGCATACTGTATATTAAATTTCTTTCATATCGTTGTTTATGCAAGTCAAAAGACTGTGTTAAATTTACTTTACATATGTCCTACGTGTTCATGATTATGTACTTAGTATGTATCTTGGTTTATGCAAGTCAAACGACTTTGCGTTTAATTTACTTTGTATATTTCCTGCATTTTCATGATTATGTAACTTATGTATATTGATTTGCAGAAAATAAAGTATCTATCAAACAAACAAACAAACAAACAAAACATAATTCTGAGACTGCAATGTATTCATGCTTTTAGTCCATGGGCCAAGACCCGAAAAATGGGTTATTGGTACCACCTGAGGTGGCAAAACCTTTTTGGTGTCATTTTGTTTGTCGGGCATAGATATGCTTATCAAGCTATGATAGCATTTCCAAATGAGTAGCTTAGTCATAAATTTATGATCGTTTTTTTCTCTCAAAATGATCAGTATAGCTACATTTTCGAGGTATGACTTTTGCACACAAAGCTGTGACAGAAACAGATGATTTACTCGCAAATCCAATAGGGAACATTCTTTACTGATATACTCTAGTCAGTCACCACATTAAATGCAAGATACATGTGACGGGAATAGAATCTCAAGAAACGCTTTCATCGCACCTTGGCATTTGGCGATTTATCGGTCGGTTTGGGCGGGTTTGTGCGTTTGAGCAGAATACTATGCTATTAAAGTTGGCAGGCCATCGACTGAGTCTGGCGTGCAAACGTGTCACCATGGAGGTTTCAGAGTTGGAGTTCCAACTGGCTGTAATTATTCAAACAGTTGTCAATTTTCTATTGATGTACAAAAAAATCCACAGGACTAGTGCATTATTTTGTGCCTTTGATGATCGATGTTCTGAATCTGAAGATTCATTTTGAACGTTTATTTATTTATTTATTTATTTATTTATTTATTTCAATATTCTTTTAGCAGGGTAGCCCTTTCAGTTGGTTAACTGTTCTACCAAGGGGCCCTGCTCACATTATGTACAGATAAAAATGTCATGATCATCAAAGTAAAGTATACAAACAATGAAATAACTTATACTACAAATGAACCACTACACCAAAACAAATGTACAAACAAACTCAAACATTAATACAATTACAGCTTAATAACAGCTTGATAGGGCAATAAGAAAAGTATTTGCACTTCACCTACCCCCCCCCCCTATTGTTATGATACAATGTCATCAAATTTCGGACTTCATTATCATTTCTACGTTAACATAATGTTGGCCATATTTTGCTTATCTATTTATTAAACGAAATGAAATTTCATTTAATGATAAAGCATGTAAAACAAAAGTCAATCCCGTCCAGATATTTGTGCAAGAGTGTAAATCAGGGCTGTGTCATGTGAAAATGTTAGAAACTGTATCATCCTCGAAAGCCGGTTTTATCACTTTTCCATTTAATTTCCACAAATGAAACTTATATGGAATAATCTTGAAGTATAATTCTTTATTGCTAGATATATCAGGTTAGTGCCCGGGTATGCCTATAGTCGAGTAATTTTCATCCTTATTTCAGCATTTTTACGGAATTAGCTTTCTTAGTTGTAGTGCAACATGCTTGTGGAGCGATTCAATCGCCTGTTCATTTCAACTACTTGTGAAAGCCGTGTCTTCATTAAAATAATGTTTTAAAGACTGTTTGTTTCACAAGTGTATTTCAACACAATGCAAGCTTATTGCAGTTCCTGTTGTTCTTCTGTTTTGTCATGCACCTCTGAATATAATAGTTTTGCAGGACAGATGGTTCAGTCATTAGTGGAGAGTGCGTTTTGTGTACAAACTCTCATCAAATTATGATCATGGACCCTACTTAGGGTCCATGTTATGATGAAGAACAGACAAACGAAGGTCTTTTAGGCTGTGCTTATGCCAGATGTGGAACGTCCTTGGCGAGTTCCACTTGTAGGGTCTACCTAATAATCGATTAATACCGGAAAGTTAGATTGGCAACTGATGAACATAATGTGTTTATCCATTTTCGTAAGCCTCATGACACTGTTAACTGTTACCCAGGGTTGCACTTTATGCATGCAAAAGAAGGATAACCATAATGCACTGGCTCACTGTTGAAATTAGCCAGTTCGGAGTTTAATGTAAAGCTAATGGGCACATTGATAGGAAATGACCTTTCTTTTTTTTTTCTCGGTCGGTTAGGGGAGCTTCACTCGTTTTAACGGAGCGACATAATGCATAAACTTTACGTAACAATTTAAGGAATTCCTATAAATCCTGTGTAAACAAAGAATGAACTTTCGTAGACCAGATGACCAGAATGATCCGTCAATATTGACACTTTGTATATAGGTAAGCATCAATGTCATTATTTTGTATTCAATGTACTGTATCAACAATTTCTTTCTATTGATATTGCCAAATACCACTAAATTGCTGTCAGGTGAATGTGCTGGCAAGCAGCATTTATAAGGATTACTTCGATTATGAGCATTCTCAAGGACTACACTACATTAAATCACACTGTATTGCACTGTCACACACACGCGACACACTCGCTTGCCTTGCACCCGCCAACACTTCCATTTACTATAACTAGTCAAAGGCACTGCGTTGTTGTTGTTGGTTTTTTCTTCTTCCTTTATAACATACACAGTCACTGTTGTTATTTTTGGTCTGTTTGGTGTTTGGTATACAACGTTCGCATAAGAGAGGACCTCATCCACGTCAAGCTCTGCTTAAGATGACGGTCCCCTGTATGTTGCTTTAATTCATGATTATTAGAGATGATGAATTTACGAAATTGACAGTTTCCTGCATTTATTTGTATGTTTTACTTTCAATTGCTTTTGCATACTGTAACATTTTTTTTCTTTCATTTGTTATTGTGTTTGGAGAAAGAAAATGCAGGAATAAAACCTGACCAAAACATGAATAATCACTATGCCTTCCTCACAGATGCTTAGGCCTTGTAAGCCTAGTGAATATTTTAAAGAGATCGTATATTCGTATACTCCCACGAGTTTTGGTTCAAACCTAACTTCCAGGTTTCTAACATTTTTTGGTGAGGTGATGAGAAACCTCTCCTGCAATGTGAAAGAGCATGTAATTCAAAGAGGAATTCAATGTTTATTTGATGAAGATTGGTTTTGAAATGGCGGAGATATGCAAAACGAAGCGACTGTAATAAAAGGTGGGACACACCTTTTATTAGGGTGGGTTTGTTTTACTTTGTTTTTGGATGTCTCAGCCATTCCAAAACCGATTTTCATCACATAAACTGTGAATTTCTCTGAAAATGTTATGCTCTTTACTAGTTTTATAAGTGGTTTCTTGGTATCTCGCAAAAAAGTTAACAGCCCAATCCTCAAGTCCACTAATACAATACCGTCCCTTTAAAAACCAACAGGCATGTTAGTACAAATAACCTTTTTCTGCTCATGGGCAAGTGGAGCTCCGAACTGATTTATACTTTCCGGAAAGCCATAGTCATGGTGGTCGACGTTTTTACCAGAACGAATTGCAAAAGTATATGTTTGATCGACATGATACCAAGGTCCGTGAAAAAAACAGGATGCATCGAAAGATTTCGGGGTTTTGGTTATTTTTTTTTTTTTCTGGTGCCAGTGTTGTAATTTGTTGTTTCCGGTCTTGTAGATATTAACTCACAACTCTTTTTACCTGCAGGAATCCCACCTTATGAGGAAGGCCGTAAAGCCGTAAAGTAACCAAAAAAAAAAAAAAAAAAAAAAGTTTTTAAACTAATCCGGACAGACGGATTTTTCTGTCTTTACCACATAACCAGAGAAATTTTCAAATCTTCGTGATTTTTGACTTTTTTTTTCTGGAAGAAAGTTATAGGCCTAAACCTTCTTGAAGGCAGCAGGTCATAGTCAACAGCAATAATGACAATTATTCAAAACGTAAGTTAACATCAAAATAATGATGGAAGAATTTAAATATGTCTACATTATTTTACATTGCAACAAAAGTAAAGTGGTTGTTGAATATGATATATCTATAATAGGGGAATACGATACCACAACACCAACCGAGAACAGCTTGACAGCTGCAGGCGCAGGCTGCCGTCCGACTGCCGTACGGCCGAATGCCAGGTGGTATCGGATCCCCTTGGTATCGTACGTATGCATAGCTAGGTACTCAGTATCTAACATAGGTGGGTAGGGTACGCACGGTGTACGTACCGTACCCGCCGCAAGGGTGTTTACAGGCACGCACAAAACTCCGGTCTACCGTCGGCCGTGTGAGAAGTTGTCTTTCAAGATTCTCACGCCATGGACAACCAAGACATTGGATTCAATGAACCTACAAATGACGCAAAGACTGTGGTGAGTAGCAAAATTTACGTTTAATGTCTAGATTACGATGGAAAGGCGTAAAATCGCAAAGAATATAATATTATGGCACTGAGTGAATGATGTACGCGTCCGGCGATAACGTGAAACTCAATAGGTGGGTGCACAGAAATCTCAAACGCAACGCTTCTGTACTTTACGTGCACATGTTGTGGAGTTTACGTTTTTGTCCCTGGCTGGTGGAAAATGCTCCCGTTTCCATTCTAGATCGAACCCAAATCCCCCAATTCGATGTATTTAGTTATGCCTTTCCAGCTGGGTAAATACTGAAGCATGTACGCAATAAAATGTAATGTTACTACAAAATAGTATCCGGGCGGGCCTAGCTCTAAAAATATTTTACATGTAACGTTAGGCCTAAATTAACTAGTCTAGACCTAGCAGTTAGACCTAGTCTATTTCAACTCCGTACGATGAGAAAATAAATGCCGGATGTTTGCTTTTTCGTTGGAAAATAAATAACAACAACATTCAGCTCCAGAAGATGCTAAAGTAAGTGTCGAATGATCCCTTTGACGTTCGGAAATGAATAAACATGATATTCAACTCCATTCTAGATAGTAAAATAAACTGCCTAAAAAATAAATACCGGATGTTCACGTTCAGGTGAATGTTAAGAATAATATAGCAACAGCATTCAGCTCCGGAAGATGCTAAAATAGATGTCGGATATCAATTTTGCTCTGACGTTCGGAAATGAACAACAATAATATTCAACTCCATATAGATAGTAAAATACAATAAATACCGGATGTTCACATTCAGGTTTGAAGTAAATAGCAATAACAGATCAGCTGCGGAAGATGCTAAAATAAATGTCGAATGATCCCTTGCCCTTTGACGTTCGGAAATGAATAACAATGATATTCAACCCCGAATGAAGATTAAATAAATGTCGGATGTTTGCTTTTACTTTCGAAAGTAAATAGCAATAACATTTGGCTAGAATAAAGGAAGATGGGGCCACCAAAAATAAAAGCTCGTGTCGAGCCCTGCCAGGGTACCTTGACATCGGCACCCTGCGTATCATGGCTGTTTGCGTATAGATCTAGAATGAAATGTACGCATGGGATTAAATGCCATTTGCTATGAAAACAATAAAAACGAGACATGAAAACTCGTCACATTGAGGACGAGTTAGGTGATACGCTTGTGGTCATCAAATGACGGTCATCTGTGATGGACAAGAAAAGAATGTGATATAGGCACCTTGAAGTTATATTGAGCGTGCATGCGAAACCGTTTCTGTAACCACTCGGCCACGGGTCATCCACGGAAATGGTAAGACAAAAAAAAAAAACAACAATGTATAGATGTAACAGGGGGAAAGTCAATGCCCACTCAACTAACGTGGCCGTGTGAACATCTATTGCATTGCTAGACGGAAAAGCGGCCTTATAACGACTGAGGTCGCTATGCCATTTCTGGCAACTTGGGAAAAATACGTCCCGCAGACATCAAACCTATAATCGGCTGGTTTTGATACCTTGCCTTTAATCACAATTTTCAGTGTAATGACGTCATCAAATTACAAAACAATGACATCGTCTTGAAAGACAATTGTTCAAAGTACAACACCTCAGTCGTCGTCATTACATACTATGATCGGTTTGACAAAGTCAACCTGGAAAATTTTGCTGCAGTCGAAGCAATGTGGTCTCCAACACACAAAAAAGAGGGATATGGCGTGTGTGTGTGTCTGTGTGTGTGTATAGGTGCGTTTATATACGAACGTGATTTCTACATGGACGAATATGTAATACAAAATTGAAGAAAAAAAAGTAAAATAGCTAAGTATTTTGTTTCGTGATCTTGTGGGGTTCGAACCCGCAACCTCAAGTCTCTGAGACGTCGCCTTTATCCACTCGGCCATACGTCTCGACGAGAAAATATGGGGAACGTAAACTTATGTATGTGAAAGATACATGAGGAATCGTTTTGTCCACATTCCATTTTCATTTTCAGTTTTAAACTGCAAAATTGTCAATCTGATGAGAAGATTTCAAAGAATAAAATGCATGATTACTGCAGCTTATTGTCTCAGCTACAACATACTAAAGTTTCAGAGGAAATGGAGCAAAATCAGCTGAGATAAAGGTGCTTAAACGTTGTCAAGTCAATGCATGGTTTTTAAAAAAATCACCTCCCATAGACATAACACGTAAACTTGTCCGATTTTGTGTCTTTACTTTTAATCACAATTTAAAGTATGATGACGTCATCAAATTTTAAAACCATGACATGGACTTGAAAGGCAAATGTTCAAAGCAAAACATATCTGAATTTGGGGTAATATTAAGCTTAAACAATAGAGATACGAGCAAATGAATGTCAGAAACAGTACCTCAAAAAAATTAATTCCACTTTTTTGATTTCAGATGATGATATGATGACGTCATGAGTTTTCCTGGCAATATCGGTACTTGAAACGTTATTTCCAATTCATATGCTTTTGTAATATGCAAGAGAAATATAGGGTCAATGGACGATTTAAAGAGCTATGGCGAAATAAACAAAGACATGTTTTTTCACTATATTTGCAGAAAGACGCGCGCGCGGAATTTCAACTTTGACGCCAGTGCATTCCTTTGTTATAGGTCAAAATCGATCGGAAATCAATGAATATTGTTACTCAAAGTATCAGAAATCCAAATCGGTCAAAAAAATTGCATTTTCATGTTAGTTACGCCCTCTGCGCGCGAAATTGCGCGGACGGACGCGCACGCGAGAAAATGTTTGAAACGCTTAAAATTGTCTGAAACTTCGAGATTTCCCATTGGGAAGTCGTTTTGAGCCTTTTAAAATTTTGACGCGCGCAAACGCGCGCGTAATGATGACCTGGGTAACTAGCGTTAAAATGTAAGATAGAGCGTGACCTGAACTTTATGTCCACCGAAAATGATACAGAAATGATATCTAGTTATGAAGTTATGATCGATCATGTGACAAGGTCCGAAAATCACAAAATGGCGCCTAGATGACGTCATAGATATGTTACTGTCATGAAAACCTTACTGTGGCTAGATATTGTTATGAGACATGTTGACTGAAAATGTCATGTTATTCCGTAATGTCATTGTTGAGATATTGACGACACAAAATGTGGCAGAAAGAAAGAAGAATAAAAAAAAAGAGAAATTTTGACAATCACAATAGGTGATACGCTGATAGCGTATCACCTAATGAAGAAACGAAAATCAAACTCACAAATAAACTAACAAACCATACTAAACACGTTTCAATTACACATCCGCTCAGTAACGACGCATGGCTGTGAAATTCATGTGTATTACCTATGGAGGGAGGGGATGCCGATCGTAAGGTACCCTTTTAAACTGTGCGGAGAAAATTGAACGCACGCACTAAAATTGTGCTATTTTAAAACGGAGATTCAGAATCAAAGAGACGGTCACGACATTCAAAACTGCAGTATTTATGGCATATTTGAGACAAGAATAAGGCGAATTTGTTTTATAATTTTGGAATAAACAAGCTACAGATCCTTAGGGTGATGATAGGTGGTACCCCCAATGCTACGATGTAGTCGGTGTAGAAGTCTAAATTTATTACTTATTTAACAATTAACATATTTTTTTTAATACTAACTAGAGGTCTATATATATGTGACCGTGCACCTCAAAACGAACATAAAGTCGCACACACTGATTTTGCGTGAGGACTGAAAATAAGTGAAATGGGTCAACCTAGCCGAACTTGACTTTTTCATATTTTCTGAAAGAGCGGGTCTTCTTTTACATTATGCTAAAATTTGGTATCATAAAACGGGCAGGAAGTGTGTTTTTTTAGCAGTTTATCTCGAACATTTTTGGTACAATAGTGTAATTAGGTGTGTCTTTAGAATCCCTTTTTCATTTCTGAAAAACCTTGTCCACACTCTTCACTTTCAACTCTAATAACTTTTGAAAGGATAGTGCTACTGCTTTGAAAGTTGGTGTTAATTATGAACAGAATGTGTTAATGAGAATGCTTAATTTCACTTTAATCTGATAATCCCTTCATTGTTGTTACTCTGGTGGTTTACTTCCTGTTTTTGTCCCATTCATCGCACAGCCAGCACGTTTTGGTAAAGATTAAGCGCTTGAATCTATAGACACTGTACTTCAAAGCCTCTTTTCTCAGTTCACACTTTTCCTGAGTTTGTGCTTTCTTTCCAATATTTAGATAGGTTGGGAGAGTCCAATTGATTTGAGTATATACATCATTTTAAAGTGTGCTCTTTCAGAATACATGTATGGTCTTAGCTAAAAATTCATGTCTGGCGACTTTTTGTTTGTTTTGAGGTGCAGGGTCACATATCTAACATGTTAGATTCCTAGTCTAGCCGTAGGTACCATCACAAAAAGACTAAATCATACTCACTAACGCTGAAATTCTAGTCTAAGCTAACTCAGTAACTCAACTGTTATTGTGTTAATTCCTAACAACTGCCTAAGTCAAGAGAATCCTACGTACACTCTACAGCCTCAGGACAAGTTGAAAATGGAATCCATCATGGCATACTGTATAGTCTCTACAGAGAATCTACTTGTAGGTCTAATTACAATTTTAATGTCATTTGAATTACTAGGCCTACTACTGACTAGTACTGTAGATTCTGATTTCATCTACATCGAAAGCCAAAGAATGAACGGGAGGTGTGGAGATGAACTCGTACATGGGTGTATGCAAGGGGGATCGTGAGGGTTGTACGACCCCCCCCCCCCCCCCCCGAAAAAAAAAAAAAAAAAAAAATCAGAATGTCCACATTTTTGCAAAATACAATTTTTTCTGAGGGCCTTTCCACAATGACCTAAATGAAAAAAACATTGACTAGGTACCAGCAAAGAGTCGAAAAACCTTCGCCAATTGCTTGACGTAATTCTAACCCAATTCCAGCCATTCTGACACTGAGTCTGCCATCCACTTCAAGCCGCCCTGCAATCAATTTTCGTGTCTCCCAGCAACTTATCGCAACTGGCTGAAAGTTACTCGCGCTTCGCCCTGTGTCAGTTGTTTGCAGGAACAACGCATGGTTATTGTTTGTGCACGCCGCCTTTCCTCTATATAGGCTAGGCCTACTGTACTTTGTGATGAACAGCAACACAAACCTAGACATGTCACTAACCTCAGCGCGGGGCGCTGTACACACGGTACGTATTAGGGTCGCTGCTGCGGTTAACATGTCACAAGCAGTTGAACTGCACACCAGTCAGTAGTACTGTTTGAACTTATACTTTTGTACATAGGCTACCTTGCAGCTTTGTTACTGTCAGTGAGCTCTGGCACTATGTACCTCCATAGACTACAAAGGCACACACGGGGAAAAAGACGCGACAGATTTCATGTTTTAGCCATTCAGTTTGTCCCTCAATATTCATCTTCTTACCTTTTTTTGTTGAAATGTTTCTCAAAATTCCACCAAAAGTGTGCACCAGACCGTTGAATTGTAAAAATGCAGAAACTCCCTCGTGTGAGAGGGTGACCCCTCCCATCCAAGCGCGCCAGAACACTTCTGGTTTGGGGGGGGGGGGGCAAAATCTTGACGGGGGCACATTTATGTGATGATGTGAGATCCTCGACGAGGGAGTGAAGCGAGTCGCGTTTATAGAGCATTTAAAGGGACGCAGTCCTCACGAAATTAAAAAAAATATGTTGTTGTTGGTACCTCCAATGAACTACTTTCATCAAAAGCAAACTTTCAAATCACCAAATAAGCTCGTACATTTCGGTTAAAAAAGTGTGACTCTGCAAATGAGCAAGTCTTGGCGGAGAGTCATACGTCATCGATGCACAACTCTTTCCAGCGGTGTTCTGCTCGTCATCCCTAGTTATTTATAAAGACATGTTTACTATTTATTTTCATATTAATTGTATGGGTTGAATAAGCTTGAAATATTTTGTTTGAAATAATAAAACCACATATTGTCACATTTTATGAAAAAATCAGATATGTCATTTTGAACACTTAAATTGGTTTTCTGAGGCACGGCTGTCAACTTGAGAGTAGGGCATCAATGACGTTGCACCTTTTGGCAGGCTCTTACACGATCGCTTGCAGGAATTATTTTTTAAAAATCGCGTACGGAGACAATTTTTGATGTCCACGCGTATAAATTGGTGAAAGGCTTTATTTTTTACTCTTCTTAATTATCAGTACAGTGAAAATCTCAGGACTGCTTCCCTTTAAACACAAATTTCTAGGGAATTAAATATAAGGAAAAAATCAGTTGGAAGGACTACGTGTATTAATCATAACATACGGGGGGTACATTATGTGACGGTGTGAGATCTTGACTTCAGCGAGGGAGGGTGTGGGAGAGGGGATACCCCCCTCCCACGGTAGGGACTTTTTGTAAAGACAGAGTATAAAAGTCGTGTCTATAGAGCATTTAAAAGCAATTTTCTAAGGAATAACACATGGTGAAAAAAACAGTGAGAAGGACTATGATTATTATAAACGGGGTTACATTAATGTGACGGCACGTGCGATCCTTGGCGAGGGAGTGAAGCGACCGAGCGGGGGAAGGGTGTTGAAGGGGGATACCCCCTCCCACGGCAGGGACTTTTTGTAAAAACAGAATACAAAAGTCGCGTTTATAGAGCATTGAAAAGCAAATTTCTAGGGAATTAAACATAATAAAAGATGTCACTGCGAAGGACTATGATCATAACTTATGAAAACTATTCATTTTACTGTACATTGTACAGTATATTTACTCATTAAGTTAAAATTAATGTATCTTGTATATTGCTGGTGTATTCGCTTTTTCAGTTATGAAATCAACAACTTTTAGACAAGAAACATGCCCTTATTGTTCATTAAGGTTTTTAAAGAATTGATTAATTATTTGTGACGGGGGCACTTTATTTGGGGGGGGGGGCAAGTGCCCCCTACCCCCCCCCCCCCCCCCCCCCACTTCTGGCGCCCTTGCTCCCATCTCCTCCCCGCCCTTTCCACCTCCGTATACAGTGACAGTGACCGGGAAAAAACACAATTCAGACACTCTCATTGTGCTGAATATTTGTTTTTCACCTTTTTTATCGAAAAATAACAATATTCTTAATATTCCCTCAGAAAGTGTGCAGCAGATAGTTGAATTCAAGTCTGAAAAGGTCCTAATTATGTAAAAGCTCCCTCATGTGGAAGAGGAGGGGAAATAACACCATCCCCCGCTCTATCCATCTCCCCGCTCTATCCATCTCCACAGACTTGGTACACAGTGAAGACGCAGACACAGAAAAAAGAGGTGAAAGATACCATAGATTAGTAATGAACATTCCTTATTCTACCTTTTTGATTGACAATTTTAAACACAAATATTCCACCAAAGACATTATGTGTGCACCAGATCATTCAATTTCAGTCCTAGATATATACCAAAGAGCCCTCATAGGAATTACCTCTTTCCGACCCCCCCCCCCCCCCCAATTTGGTCCATCTCCACTGAAAAGTGCAGACACGCGCGGGAAACGAGGTGACATAAGATGACATTCCCATTGTTCTTGAACATTCAGTTTCTTTTCTCATTCAGTTTCAGTTTCTCATTCACCCCCAAAGTATGCATCCAGATCGTTGAATTCCAGTTCTAAAAATGCAAAAGCTCCCCTTGTGGGAGGGGGACACACTGTCCCCTTCTGTCCATCTCCCCTGACTTAGCACACAGTAAACAAGCAAATGCAAAAAAAAGGAGAGGTGATAGACCCCTCAATTTAGCCATTCTTACATGTAATATCCTTGAATATCTATTTTTCATACTTTTTGATTGACAATTTTCTCAATATTTCCCTGAATAAGAGTGCACCAGATCATTCAATTTCAATTCAAAAAATGAAAAATATCCTTTGTGTGGGCCCACACCCTCCCCCTTCGGTCCATCTCCATAGACTTTGTACACAGCGAAAGGACGCAGACGCGGTGCAAAGAGAAATGTAAGTCAGGCACCACAATTTAGCCCTTCACATCATTCTTATAAATTCCAAAAAATATTCCTGTGTAAGGCCTAGCTAGTATTATCAGGGACATTCGAATGCGCGTGCATGTGCCTTACCGTATTTTCTTCGCATACTATCTTTCATTGCAAAAAGGTCCAAAAAATTATGGTCACGACCCCCCCCCCCCCTCCTCCCCCAGAAAAAATCCTGGATACACCCCTGCTCGTATAAAAACACCTTTTCAAAACCTCATGGGATCAGTGTGGAAATGAACAAGTGAACGTATTATATGAATTAGGTGAGAGACGTGTGTATTATAAAAGTAAGCCTTTTGCTGGTAAAATACGAAACTAACAGAGGCGCGAAAATTTGTGTTTCTTTTTCACCATACAGGGATAGCACTCTTTCGCTCAGGGCGCTCCCACAGTATAGCAGTGTGAAGGAGTGCCCCAGGGTTAGTACCAGTACTACTATACAGTACATACACCGCCCTGTCGCTATTAAACAAGTGTCACACAGCATCTACAAATTGTAGTCGGGCTACACGTAATATACTGTAGCCTGCATTTTGTGTACCAGGTAGGCCCTACTGTAATTATTGTTCCTCCGCTTATTTCCCCAGTGCTCTTTCGTTGTTGTAACTTTAGTGTCAGTAGGAATCATCCGGTGCCACTCATGTAGCTAGCCACCACGTTGGATCATTGAACACCTACAACAAGTGTAGTAATAATCAATATGGCTGCCATCAACTGACCATTAGGATGCTTGTCTGTCCACCACTTGTCCTGTCTAGTGTCAACCAATATTGATGTTTCAGTGGTGTGACCGTAAGGGCAGTGTTCAGTATAAAATATTTAATTTCATATTTTTGTTGTTGTTTATGGTTGTACGTTGTATTCTTTACAGATTGCCAGGAAAAGTACTAGGAAGAGGAAAATGGTAAATCTAGCTCAGCGGGAGGCAGAACCAAGTCAGCCGAGGCAGAAAAGAGCAAAGACAGGTTAGAATGATACACCCATGTTCGAGATTTACATGTACATACATGTAGGTTGTGTTTGGTATGAGATATGATTTTTGCAAAATGTCTGCTATTATACTACAGTAAGTAGGACAACTCCGCATCTAGACAAGTGGAATTATTCTACCTTATTATAGCAGGGTAGTTTTAGCAGCATTCGTTTAAGGGATAAGAAATTTTCATTCCAGAGTGAAAATGTTGAAGAAAGGCTATTGTCCTGAGATACTGCAAGAAGGCACTGCCCCAAATTTGCATTTACTATTCTTGGTCAGGCGACAGCGAGAGTAGCTGGTATGCCTGTTTGCATGCCTTTTATCAGAAGGATCGGTGAAAAACAAAACAAAAAAACAAAGGAACAAATTCAAATTCTCCTGAAGTCAATGCATAATTTGCCATTTTTCTCAAAGCCCTAATGGCAGAACTGCCAAATCTCCCTGATTCTACCAGGGACTTCCTGAAAACTTAAATGTCATCATATTCTAAAAAACAACAAAAGTCTCCCTGAAACTTGAATTACATTTACCTATTGGCATGCCGGTCATACTCAATCAACCATCTCCATGATTGTTCTTTGGAATATCCTTGATTTTGATTCAGTGTCATCTCAAATAATTCCTCTGTGTAATTAATACTTGCATGTGAAAAAAAATAATGACAATCGATACTAGTAGTCAAATTTACTTCAGGCAGGATGCGCACAAAACGGGAAGATATGCTGTGACTCGTTTTTCTCGCACTACGGTGTAGTTCTGCATTGTGACTTTCACAGCTCATTTGACTTGTTTTCCTCCGTTTTAATCACAGACAAGTCATTCAGCTGCGACCACTGCAAATCCCGCTTCGTGGTGAATCCGCTTCGTCAGAAACCTGGTCAGAAGTCGAAGGGTGTCGCAACGCCGCGCTACAAGATTGACCCGAAAACACAGAAGCGTCTCACATTGTGCAATACATGCGGTATGACTCTAATGCTTCTTTCCCTTACTTGGCTGATATTTGTCATAAAAATACAGTAATGATGTAATTGTTACTCTTTTTTTGGCCTTATTCAATTTCTGTAGGTTTTTTTGTCCCCGCCGAACGAGTTCGAACAGGGGACTATGAAACGGGCTTCGTACGTGTGTGTGTCCGTGTGTCCGTCCGTGTGTCGTAGCGTCCGTCCGTCCGTGTGTGCGTCCGTGTGTGCGTCCGTGTGTGATCAAAATCTTCAATTTGCTACTTCTCTGTCATTTATGAGCCAATTTTGATTCTGTTTGCTTTATATGATAGCACTACATGGGAGCTTTGAAACTTCTACACAGAATTTCAGTCGTGACCTTTGACCTTGACCTTTGACCTATATTGTACATTTTGCTACAAAATGCTACTCCTTCGCCATTTCTAACCCAATTTCGATTCCGTTTGCTTTATGTGATGGCACTAGGTGAGGGCTTCAAAACTTCTACACAGAATTTTGACCTTTGACCTTGATTTTTGACCCATATTGTACATTGGCTACAAAATGCTACTCCTTCGCCATTTCTAACCCGATTTCGATTCTGTTTGCTTTATGTGATGGCACTAGGTGAGGGCTTCAAAACTTCTACACAGAATTTTGACCTTTGACTTCTTTGACCTTTGACCTTGATTTTTGACCTCTATTGTACATTTTGCTACAAAATGCTACTCCTTCGCCATTTCTTACCCGATTTCGATTCTGTTTGCTTTATGTGATGGCACTAGGTGAGGGCTTCAAAACTTCTACACAGAATTTTGACCTTTGGCCTTAATTTTTGACCTACATTTTCTTGTACATTTTGCTACAAAATGCTACCTTTGCCATTTCTAACCCGATTTCGATTCCGTTTGCTTTATGTGATGGCACTAGTTGAGTGCTTCAAAACTTCTACACAGAATTTTGACCTTAGACTTCTTTGACCTTTGACCTTGATTTTTGACCTATATTGTACATTTTGCTACAAAATGCTACTTCCAGCGGGGACATATATTACGCACTGCGTAATTTCTACTTTTCCTTGTTTTTCTTGTTATGAATATGACATTTCTTTAAAAGAAAAGCCCTTTCAAAAGTCCAGCTGAGGCTACCAATGGGCTTTTTAAGCAAACCTATGACCAAATTTTGTCTTTCTCTCCTTTGAATGCTATCGGGAAAGGGTATTTATAGTTGTGTCAGTATTGTAAATAGTTAGACATCATTCAATGTAGATGAGGTATTACATTACAATTAAAAAGAAGCGAAAAATTGTTCCAAGTTGAACATTTCATGTTACCAGTATCATATCACACTGGTATAACAGTGAGTGATACATGTACTTTGTATGCACCTTCTACAGTAGAGAGACTCTTTGTTCTTATTTTACCCTATGCTGGCTTGCCAGACTGCCCAAATCAGGTGAACTTGCAATCTTTTGCACAAGTCAGCCCTCTCCTACTGTACGTGAATGTACACGCTCTTGTGTGCTTGCTGTAATCATGTGTACCTGTCTGTGTGCCCATCTTCCCTCTGCAGGACTGCAATTCGACAGGAAGGCCAAGCCCCGGCCACGTGATCCACCGCCCACGGAGGAAGACAAGCAGGGTTACTATAAGAGAGCTGAGCTCTTTGCTGCATCACTTGTGGAAGGGCTTGGAGAGCCAGATGGTATGTTCCATGATTTTTTTTTTTTTTTTTTTTTTTTTTTTGGGGGGGGGGGGGAGTCGGAAGGGGGAACAAAACAAAGCAAAACATGATCAGGATTTTAATGAGTAACTTGATGTTCTGCATAGCCATCACATTTATGTGTAGATATGCATCAAAAAAAAAAAAAAGGAGATGGTCTTGTAGCTACAACACTGACTTTGAATGGCACATAATTACCTTTGTATGTGTCCCTTTTTCAACCCTGAAAATTAGATTCGTTCATAAGCTGGCAAATTATTGTAGATAATAGTTGAGGGCATGTAAATGAAATATCTATTCTACTCTGCAAAAGAGTAACAATGAATATGAGACATTATAAGTTAAAGGAAAGTATCTTAGTAAAAGATAATCACAAATATTATGGTGGAAGATGCAGTACCAATCTATAGATATGTGGTTTTGGGGACCAGGGCCCTGTTTTATGGAGAGTTAGAATTGATTATATATTTGATTTCAACTGTAAGTCTATGGCAGCCTGTGTGGTAAGGAAATTTAAAATCAATTTTATCTTTTGATAAAATGGGGCCCTGGGCCCTGTTACATAAAAAAGCTGCAATCAAACATAAGTCAGAAAATCAAACATAGCTTCGGTATCAGCCAATCAGAACTGAGTATTTAGAGACTTATGTTTGATTTTCTGACTTATAATTGATCTCAGCTTGTATGCATCAGGGCCCTGATGTGTTAAAATAGGGCAAAGTCATATGACACTTGCAAGGTCATGTGTCAAACCTGTCAGAATCATATACTAAAAAATTCAGCCAACTGTGACATGCTGTACAGATATCAATCACATGATGCTGAAGATATCAGGCAGTATGATATGTGTCTCAGAAAATTTCTCATATCCCCACCTTTTTTTTTCCCCTCCTGTGGTAGCTGAAAAGCTGACCTGCCCTGTGTACAACACAAAACCTTGTGGCTGCATTCAGAAGTTCATCGTTGGAGAAGGTAAATTATACATTTTGTGCTGATTCTTATCTTTATGCTCCAAAGTTTGACAAGAATTGCCATGCATGGAGCAGTAGCTTACTTACATCACTTATTCAAGTTTGATGATTATTGAGATCCATTTGTCATCAACATCTGTAATTATTACAGGTTGTTATACAAGATGATGATTATTTATATCTGCCCATTTTATTCGGTACACATTGTCTACATTTTGTGAAGTAAGATGACTTGTGTGACTAAAGTAATAGTGTACTTATTACAAAATGATTTTTTAAAGTGCATTAAAGCCAGAACATAGTTCTCCTGTGCTCGCAGAACTGTTAATTTTTGCTCTAATGTGTACACTTATATAATACTGTGTCACCATGGCCTGCCTGTTGAATTGTGGCGCATTGCCACACTTGGAGAACATTTCACAAAGCATTTTGTCTGACAAAGTTGTTCGACAAATTTGCTCTCAGCCAATCAGATGCAAGGATTTCACTAGTTTGTAACAGTTTTTCAGAAAAATATCCGACCCAAACGCTTCATGAAATGCCCCCTTGAATGGGCCTGCTACAAACTTTACATTTGGTCAAATTGGATGGATACCTGAATACTGATGAAAAGGTTTGTCAGGTTTAACCCACTGAGGACGTACTGATTTTTGCTATAACACACATTTTTCATAGACACCCTGAATATACTCTGAATTAAGTCCTCAACGAGTTACATGAGCAAAGTGCTTGAGCACATAAAATGTCAAATGATAATGTAAAGTGCTGAGAGGGGAGAGGGATAAGCTAAGGGAAGAGCAAAACCCACATGAAGTAATATATGTAGGCATGTTGAAAGATGGATCAAATCTACCATTTATCTCAGACATGGCTGTGACTTTTTTTTAAATGGACATATGAAGGTTTAACCAAGTGTGTGACTAAAATTTTGAAGTAGGACAACTTTAGTGCAAGTGCTGAATGATGATATATGTTAGTCACGTTCATGCGTGTTTTAAAGTCTTCTATTTTTTTTTTTTTTTTTAATCATGGCTCCCACAGGAGATGGGGAACAGTCAAAGAAACGAGCTCTGCGCCTCTTAAGTATACTGAAAAATGCCAAGCAGCTGAGAGAGAAGAAATTTTACAATCGTGAAGAAGTTTTGAGTAAAGGAAAAGGGTATGTATGCTTGTCAAATTTCTTTGAAAGAAGAGAAGTATTTTGATATTTTTCTATAATTTATATTTCAAGTGAATAATGTGAATCAAGATCTGCCAAATTATACATATTTTACTGCCTGTGAACAATTTGATTGATTCCTGTATAATTTAAATAGTGAAACTAGCATTTAATTAGATAACCGTGTTAATGCATTATACAAGAGCCAATGTTTTGAGGTGTAAATTCAATTGCCCTTATCGATACAGTTCCCCCTCCCCCCCCCCAAAAAAAAAAGCAAATCCATTTCGCTGGAGATATATGGACATAAAGGCCCAAATTCACAAAGGTGGTACAATGCAATTTGTATGGTGTCGCATGGCCTATTTCGTTACAAAATCAGTCATTTCATCGTACCGAAATGACAACATTCTGTTGGTGAAATGACTGACTTTGTAACGAAATAGGCCATGTGACACTTGGCACTCCATACAAATTGTCCATGGTTTAAACTGTGATTTCAATTGTACCACCATCGTGAATTCGGGCCAATGGATAATGCCCCCAGCAATGACCGAATGAAATGCATATCATATAACAGTATCCACACTGCCTGAAGCAGACTTCTTGGATCATTTCATAATGTTTGTGTTTCTTTTGGCGTGTATTGAACCCAAGATTTACTTTTGACAGGAGAAGGGAGCAAGTGGTTTAATAATCATGGTTTAATGTTTCAAAACATTTTTTATAAATTGTTGCTAAAGGATCTTTTAAGTTTTCTGTTTCTAAAAGTAGGTGAGTTTGCTACAGTTTGCAAAGTGGGTCTGTTACCGTGACAGAATTAGAATTTCTGTTCCCCTTTTTTCTGCATTCGTCTATTTTGTAATTTCACCTCGTGTAGTCAAAGAAAAGTTGGCCTTGCAATGGACACCGCAAGTCAAAGGAATATGAGGACTTCGTCCTGTCGACCCGCAAGGTGCTCCGCGGTGACCTTCGCATGTGTGAGCGTGCCACGCAGCGGATCCTGCACTACTCCAACAACTTCCTGCACAAGCGGCTCAAGACCGACCCCCTGAACCGCACCCAGCGGCTGGAGCGCACCAAGGGGCAGGCGGCCCTCGGGAAGCTGATGGACATCGACACTCTTCCAGAGCAGACGTGCTGCGAGGAGAATGTGTCTTGGTGAGCACACAACTGAGCAGAGGGTGTCTGTGTGCAGGATGAACTACGTGAACTCTCATGAGATTGTGAAGATGAGAACACATGAGGTCTCATGTCTTGTCATAGTCATGGCAGTCGACAAAGATGAATTAGGAGGGTAGAAAATGAGATAAACGGAGTTGAGAAAGATGCCACCAGCCGATTACACTCTGCCAAGGCATCCATTATCATAGTAATGATAACAGAAATAATAATAATGATAATGATAATGATGAGGAGGATGATGATGATAAGAATAATGATGAAGAAGGTAATTGTTATTATTCCTGTCATTGTGATTATCATTGTTAAGAGTATTGTTGCTACTACGTATTTATCATTATTTTTATCACATGTTCTTAGTAATATTGTTATCATTATTACCATTACTTTTATTCATATTTGTTATTATTTGTTTGTTGTTATGGTTATTATCATGTCTTTATATCTTATGACCAGCTGTAGAGTTTAAAATGAATCACTTCCTATGAGCGATGTGCATGATAAGCAATTCACTGCCCTCTTTCATTTATGAGACCATGGCCATGATATTTGCAGCAGTGGAAATTCAGTATAACAAGATCCTTGGGACCAAGACAATTTGTTCTCTATTTATGTCAGATATTTTGTAATATCATAGTCAATAAACAATAACAAACAAAAGAAATAAATTCATTGGGACCCCAAAAATCAGTTTGTTATATCAACTATTTTGGTACAACAAATCTCTTTACATCGAGTTTCCGCTTTACTCTTTATGATAGATGGCCAAGACACATGGCTTGCTGCTGAAGCAATGGAGAGAGAGAGCCATCTCGGGTCAGGCGGAGGCCAGGAAGGTCCTAGCTGAGATGTTGACACCATCAGGTATAGACAGAAATAATCCTTGGGATTGCTATTAAATAAAAAATGCACACATGTTGCTTGAAGGTGTCGTAGGGATATTCTTTGTGTGTGTGTGTCTGTGTGTGTGTGTGATTGACTAATGCATTGAGGTCATGGGGGTCAGCACCTTCTAGGAAGCTTTTTAGCTCACCCGAGCCGAAGGCTCAAGTGAGCTATTGCGATCGCTCTTCATCCGTTTTCGTCGTGCGTAAACTTTTTACATTTTCATCTTCTTCTTGAGAACCCCACGACCGATTTTTTCACCAAACTTGGCAGGTAGCATCCTAGGGGAATAGGATCTCAAATTGTTCAAACGGGCACCATGGCCCACCTACAGTGTAGGGGGCCCCAGGGGGGCCCAAACACCCTAAAATTAAGGAGTCTTTAAAAATCTTCCTGAACCAGAAGTGATAGGGCTTAGATAACACTATGAGTTAGTACATTGATGACTGTAGTTTCAAGTTTGTTCATGTGATTTGCAGAATCAGGTGTAATCCCCCCCCCCCCCCCCCCCCCCCAGGAGAGGGGATGAAGAGAAGTCCTACACTACTGTTGTAATGGGGCCCTGAATTGTACATGTTCATCTTCTTCTTGAAAACCTTATGATGAATTTTGACCAAACTTAGCAGGTAGAATCCCTAGGGGGATAGAATCTCAATTCCTTCAAATGGGCACCATGTCCTCTTGGGGGCCCCTAGGGGCCCACCCCCCCCCCCCCCCCACATTAAGGAATATTTAAAATCTTCTTCTCTAGAACCAGAAATGATAAAGCATAGTTAATACCATGAGTTTGTACATTGATGACTTTAGTTCCAAGTTTGTTCATTGCAGATCCAGGGCTGCTTGCCCCCACCCTGGAGTTGAGGGGGGATCCATATGCAGACCTAAGTTTCCAATGTTCTAAGGTAAGAGTGTGCAAGAATGCATGGAAGGTGAAATTGCGGTACTCAGGTGAGCGCGTGACCCCCCGGGTCTCTTGTTCAGTTTGTTACCTCCAGGAAAGACCACCTTTTGCTGGGATGGATGTTACCAATAAGTGTGTGTCGTGTCTGCCTCACATACAACCAGTTGCATCATGCCACTCATTTGAAAACTTTATACAGATAGAGTGTAGGATGTATTTTGTGGAAGAAAAAGATAATGTCAATGATAAGGATATTGTCAGTCTTATAAGTTAGCCCAATACCATTTTAGGTGTAGAATATCTTTGGTTGCAAAATAATAGCACCAAAAAAAAAAAAAAAAAAAAATAGACATAGCACTATGTTGATGTGCATTTTCGATGTAGAGCAATGCACTCAGCCTTTCTATTCTCACATGACAAGAGTTTGCTGACTCATGTTGTGATAATGATATTGTTCAAAAATTTAATTCTATCACTTCATGTGTGCTGTAAGTCTTCTATAACTGTAAAAGTCTTTTAGATATCGCTCTGATTTTGTGGTTCTCGATGCCTAACCTCACTCGTGGTCCCCTCCATAGGCCAGAGTTCAAACTGCCCCAAGTTCATCGCCATGGTGACTGGAAGCAGCTTCACCACCATCGCCAGGGTGAAAGAGCAGATGTGGAAGACGGGGGGCGACAGGGAGCCCCCGCAGCACGGGCTACGCACCTACTGGAAGAACCACCCGAGGCGCAAGACCTGCCTCCTGGGGGATGGGGAGGAGACCGTGGGGCCGGGAGGCGTGGCAGGGGAGGGCGGAGGAGGAGGACAGGGTCAAGCCAGCTTGATGACAGTGGTATGTTTAATGGATGGACCGAAATCACCTCTGAAGGTTCTTTTCCTGCCCATTTTTATGTGTGTCATTCCTTGCACTCCCACACACTGTCTCCTGTGGCTTGATGACGAGTATTACGTCTTCAATCAATCAATTTCAGTTTGGTATAGTCGGCATCGATAAGTCAATCATGTATCTTTTTCTTGCTTTGGCTGAGGAGGCCAATGCGGGATGTGCATTGATGCTCACAGAATCTATGTTGCAGGTCCAGGCATCAACATCAGCAGGCGTGTGCCTTAGCTGCCTTTTCTCTTCTAGTACAGATAGCCGGTTTCTTTGGAATGCTCTGACCATTTCCAAACATGTTGCCTCAATGCAGTGCGGTTCATTGTGACATTCTCAATGGTGTCAGATGCAATGTGGAATTCATTTAGGTTGCTTTTCAGTGTATCTTTGTACTGCTTCATCGGTGCACCGCTCTTGCGATCTCCCTGCAAGAGCCCACAGTAGAACACACACACGTACTCGTATGAAAACATGCCATAAATAGTGATTCCTCTGGCCAAATTCACAATCTTAGCAAAACTCAGATCCATGGTAGGAATATGAGTTCATGGACCGAAACAGGTACCTTGCACATAATTTTTTGCACATATTCTTTAGTGGATCTCTTATGATATACACAGTATGTCTGAATAGGCATTTAAATGACCAAAAACTTGCCTAATCCATTTTACTGCATTTACACCACCTCTGTGAATTTCAGCACTTGTGGTTTCAAGCCGCATGAATAGGAATTGTTAGTGAATATTAACAACCAGGCACATTGTGCAATATGAAATAAAATGAAGCATATCATCTCGAGCACTTTTGGGTACAGAAGGGCATACTCTGTTGGTTATGTACAAGATATTCTTTATGGTAGGAATCACTCAGAGATTTTCTTGGGAGAAATACTATGTTGATAAATAGGTTGTGTGAGGATGCTGAAGTTTTGAAATCCTGGAGTACGTATGAAAAATTAGCTCCTTGCTCCCTGCAATTTTCTTCTTTTTTTATTATCAAGATCACACTCAGGTTCCATGGCATGCAACATGATCACTTCTACCATCGTCTGACCGTCAATCCCATTCAGAAAATGTTTTGACCGACAATAAGATTTTGTTGTTCTTCTTCTTGCAATGCATAACACTGTTCTGTAAAAATTGACCCTTTATGTGCCCTGACACTTAATGTAACTTGCCAAGCTTAAAGGGATGTACAGTATTGGTGGAGATGAGAATTGGGCTTTTAACTTTTTGCGAGATACAATTGTACCAAGAAAACACTTATGAAATAGTACAGAGCATACCATGTTAAGAGGAATTCAAAGCTTGTTTGACGAAAATCGGGTTTGGAAGGACTGAAACATCCAAAAACAAAGTAAAACAAAGCGATCATGATAAAATGTTGGTCCCACACTTTATTAGAATCGCTCTGTTTTGGATATCTCAGCCATTTCTAAACCAATTTTTATCAAATAAATGTTGAATTCCTCATGGAATCAATTATATGCTCTTTCATATTTCACAAGAGGTTTCTCATTATCTCACAAAAAAATGTTAGAAACCTGAAATTAGGTCTCAACCAAAACTATACGATCCCTTTAACATCACTATTCAGCAATTCACCCTGGTTGACAGTTGTAGGTTTATGGGAAGCCACCTCAGGTATAGTTATGTGTTTCAGTCTATCAGGGAGGACGTAGTGACACCATAGGGATAGGAGAATCGAGTTATCTCTTTCCATTGACAAGCAATTTCCAGACATTGGTGCCAATTGACAAATAAAATCTAGGTCATATAGCTGCCTACATTAGGTAATGAGAATTGATGTGTTTGTGTATGTTGGTGATATATACAATATCTTTGCTGTATGAGTTTGTGTGTGTGCATGTGTGTGGATTGATATGCAAGTGTGTGTTTCTATATGTGTGTGCTCATTGGTAACATGTCCCTCCTACTGATCGTGTGTCTGTGCAGGCTCAGCTGAGGGAGCAGCAGGACCAGTTGAAGCGGCAGCAGCAGCAGCTAGAGGAGCAGCAGCAACAGGTGCGGCAGCAGCTGAGAGTGGTGGAGCAGCAATTGGTCCAGCACCAGCTCAGGCGTACCCACATCAGGCAGCAGGTCAGGCCTCGAAATCTCATCCGTTACTGTTGCCTTTTTACTGTGTTGGTGCCATTGCCCTTTCAGACAAAGTTCATTTCTTTAGGTCAAAGGTCAATAGCCAGTGAAGCTTGGCTGCAAGTGGCATTTTTCAGTGCTGTACATGTATCTCCATTGAGGAATGACCAGTATGAGAGTGAGATGACGTTTGTAGGAGGAGTAGAAGTAAATAGACAGTGGTTGCCACAACATGATATGTGTGAAAGGTTGATGGTTGAGGTTAAAGGACAAGTCCACCTTCGTATACATTAGGATTGAGAGAATGCAGCAATATTAGTAGACCACATCAGTGAAAGTTTGAGGAAAATCGGACAATCCGTTCAAAAGTTATGAATATTTTAAGTATCTGCGCAGTCACTGCTGGGTGAGAAGACTACTACAGTGTATGATGTCACATGCGTACAACTATATAAGGAAAATAAAAAGAGAATTTCACAAAACTTTACTTTTGGAATAAAGTGCACATTTCTTTGACTTGCTACTGACGTATGTTACGGGTAATATTATTCCCCCTGCCTTCTGAAAGAGAGAAGTCGAGTGTTCTTTTGTTTTGCGAGAAAAATTGAAATATGTTGAATTTTCTTTATTCTTTCTTTATATCGTTGTACTCATGTGACTTCACAAGCTTACTTTATCATCCAGCCGTGACTGAGCAGAAACTTCTAAAATTCATAACTTTTGAACGGATTGTCCGATTTTCCTCAGACTCTTACTGATGTGTTCTACTAATGTTGCTGCATTCACTCAACCCACATTTTGCAAATAATAGACTGTCATTTACAGCCGTTACTTCAGCCGGGAATGTCCAGCAATTGAAGTAAGTTTGTGAACGTATGAGACATCATTAGGTCATAGGTCAAGCTCAAACCTCACTTTGGTGACATTGCTATTTTCCAGCCATAACTTCAGCTACATTGTCCATTGGGAAGTTTAACTGGTAAGAAAGATAGAAATTACAGGGTTAATTGACAAGGTCAAAGATCTCCTAAATTTAGCTTTCTGTTACAGGCTGTATTTCTGGTCATTAAATCTAATACATACAAGTCATGTTGGGAACAACTCATGTTATATTGGATAGAAATAAAAGGGTAGATATTTCCTTCGTGCAGAGAGGGTGAAAGATCAGTCCATGTTAATATAAAGTTGTCAAACGAAGATGAATGCGCTTCATCAAAATGTAAATGAAAGGTCCATATAATTATTTGTATGGCAGATAGAGTGATCTTCACTCACTCTCCCTTCACTCATGTCTTCACTCATGTCACTTGCAGACGGCGTTAGTAGAGGCTCAGAAGAAGGTCATCCAGCAGAGGTCACAGGGCAAGACAAAGCCAGCAGTGACCGCGGCTACCACTTCCTCTACTGGCCCACACCTTCACACACAGGTAGTAATACTCCAACCACCCTTATCAGTGCTCAGTGCTAAGTAGTTAACCCGTTGAGGACTGGGGCAGATTTTGCTACAACATGCATTTCCCTTAGACACATGCCCGATTATACTCTGGACTCGTTCCTCAGCAAGTTAAAGAACGAAGATTGGTAACAGTAGTGATGGAAGTATAAGTGGACAGAATGATAGTAGTAGTAGTAGTAGTAGTAGTAGTAGTAGTAGTAGTAGTAGTAGTAGTAGTAGTAGTAGTAGTAGTAGCAGCAGTAATAGTAGCAGTAGTAGTAGGGGCTTTTTTGGGTGTTCTGTGGCCAAGGGGAGATCTGGGCCGTTGATCGCGCAATCGCCATGAAAATCGGTACATGCATTACCTTTGGCTTAATCTTCCAAACTATACAAAAAGAAATGGAAATTTTCATCATAGTAATTAATGATGCTAATATGTGACCCGCTACAACAAAATGATCCTAAAGTCGGGCGAGGTCGATTATTTGAAAATTGCATGATATAATCCCCTAATCTTTCTGCTTTAAATTGATTAATTCATAATTAAAGGCTCTAGGCGCAACTTGTGCATGATATGAATGACATGCACAAAAGAAAGAAAAGGACAGAGTTTATGCATCTAAAATTTTACCAGCCTGTGTTTGTTCACCTTTTTCATTTGCAGACCATGACAGTGCCCAGAGGGGGAAACCATGCCACTATCACACTGCAGCCAACCACCGTCTATCAGCAGGGATCTATACAGTCAGTAACACCCACTAGTCAGCAGTCTCGTCCAGTGGTGACCCAGACACAGCCCACAATCCACCCTCTTCCTGCTGTGGTTGGCGTGAACATGGAACCTGCTGTTCAGTCGCAGCAAGTCCATCAAGAGCAACCTCAACAGCAGCAACAGCAGCAGCAGCAATTACCACAACTCCAGCCACAGCAGCTGACGACAACTAGTGCGGGGCTCGAGGCAGTAGACCCGAAAATGCTGCAACATAATCTCCAGCTGTTGGTTGAGATACAAAACCAGATGGTGGCCCAGCAGCTGCAGCAACATCTCATCAGTGGCGGGGTCCAAGGGTCGGGCACTGCCAACCAGCCACCCAGCTACAGCACGGCTGTGGCTGCCACGAATCAAACACAGGGGATACCTGCACAGCAACAGCCAAAGCAAGTGAAAGAAACACAGCAGCAGGCACAACAGGTTATCATCCAGGCTATTCCAGGGATGCAGCCTGGTACCCTTGTGCTCAACGGAAGTGGAACTGCTGCCAATGTGTCAAGAAGTAGTGGAAACTCGCAGCCATTCATAGGCTCACAGACCAACGTGTCGCTGCAACCAAGCAAGGGCTCAGACACCCCACAATTCATCTTCCCAATCACTGTCCACTCTGCGGTCAACCAGAGTATCAACGAAGAGTTGGTGAATGTGGAAGAGGTCAATGTGCAGCTGCAAGAAGTTGTCATGCCTCTCACAACACAGGTAAGTGTTGCCGATGAGGTGCCCCTGCCACGACAACAACTCGGCCCCATCCTGCAGAGCCAAGTGCAGCCGCAACCCATCACCCTGAACCAGCTTGCCAGCCACGCCAACCCTGCACAGGAGCCCCGCCCCAATGCCACCGCCACCATCAGCATCGAGAGCCTCTGCGGTAGCCAGCAGTCCTCGCCCAGTAACATCGGGGAGCTGGTTGTTGCAGAAACGCAGGAGGCGGCAGCATCCATGCTCCGCGGAGACGAGGAGAACATCTCAGCTTCCATGCCCCTGGTCGGGGGCGTCTCGTTTGAAACATTGTTGTCCCCCGAAGCCCTCCTCCTCGCAACCTCGGGACAGCACCCATCAATGAGTGTTTCCCTGTCGGCAACAAGAACAACGCCAAGTTCCTCAGGAGCCAGTGGCTCTACGAGGTGAGAATCACACAGCACTGTCTTTCAAAGCGTCTCAAATCTTGCTGCATGGTGCCTACCCACAGTGACAGAAACTATGGACACCAACTGCAAATTCAAATATCCTTATTGTGTGATGTAGCCTGCCGCTTTCCTCTGCGATCATCCACTTTCTCAACCACAAAAGACTTGTGATGATTAAGTTTGTTGTATTCTGCTGTTCCTTGTGAGAGATTAGAGCCCGATGAATGAACGAACCATACAAATTTTTTCTCCATCTGGAAGGGGAAATGAAAATCACGGGAATTTCAGAAGACATATTTTGAGGAGTTTAGTAGGTAACTCTGAATAAAATAGGTCCCTCAAAGAGAATCATGAAGTATTGCACAAAGTGACTGGTAAGTTTCTTCCTCTTACACTGTGTGTATTGTATGTATTATAATGTAATATTCAAATTAACTTATTGTATTTATTACTGTGCGTGTGCAACATGCTTGTAGGAACTACATGAGGAGGTGAAATGAAGGCCTTTGTGTGTGCATAAAATTTTATACTTCATGCTCGTGGAGAGAATGAATGCATTTTAGTGCAGTGACATCTGGCAATAGGTAATTACAGTTTAGTTAACAGTCACATGAGTGATGTGAGCTGAAAACAGCAATTTGATTTGATAAATAGTGAATTACAGAGAAATTTAAACTGTGGGAGAAGTAACATTACTTTGTTTTAACCAGAGTTTTCTGGTGTTCTGGTGTACATGTAGTATTGTTGTCCCATAATCAGAGTCAAGAATATTACGGTTGAATTTTCTACAACTCTGTTTTGCCAACTGTATGATGCAGCCCTTACAGTAGAGGTTGCTTCTGTGACCAACCAATAGTAAATTTTGAAGTCATTCATGTCTTGATTAGCGGCTACAGTGACCTGAGCAAGTGTTTTAAGTGTTAGCTTGCACTCAGCAAAAGAGAAGAAGAAATGATTACCCCACATATCAGACCCATAACATTTTCTGGAAGACATTTCGGTTTTTTGTTTTTGTTTTTGTTGTTGTTGTTGTTTTTTTTTTTGAGGGAGGTCATCTAAATCTACAATTTGTTGCTGGGGCAACAAGACCTCGTATCTACAAAATGTCAAATGTTCAGGACAGCCAAAAACATGGCGGCCAAAGCACTATAACAAATGGAATAGCCTTTCCTTTGACATGCCGTGGTGGCTTCATTTTTGGAGTTAGACAGTTTGGATTTGGACAGGATATCACTGAACCCATTATTTGACTATTAATCCAAAAAAGTCATTTTCACCAAAATTGCAGATACAAGGTCTTGTCACCCCAGCGGCGAATTACTTTCATGAACACTGCCTCAGATTTCAAGCACAAACTTTGTCAGAGTCAGAGATTGGTGGAAGATTGTAGTTTTACCTCTGTAAAAGCAGATGAGACTAGTGAGCATCAAATTATTTGAACTTCTGTAAACTGATCCTTGCAGGCATGATGCTGCTGATCAGTGAACTTTGTATGCCAGTTTATAAAATGAATAAACAAAAGTAAAGTAAGGTCATGCATTGTTATATAGTTCCAAGTCACAAAGTTCAAAGTACTCCTCCTCACATCTAGTGGGAGTGTGTCTGTACCCCGTTGCAACCTTCCGCAAAACTAGACTGCCACAAATGATGACAAGTGTGATTTAACCACTCTTAAAGGACAAGTTCACCTTCATAGACATATGAATTGAGTGAATGCAGCAATATTAATAGAACGCATCAGTGAGAGTTTGAGGAAAATAAGACAATCCATTCAAAAGTTATGAATTTTTGAGGTTTCTGCTCCATTCACTGCTCGATGAGATGCTTGTGATGTCACACGTATAGAATGATATAAATTTTTTTTTTTTTTTTTAAATTCAACATATTTTCACTTTTTTCACATAACAGAAGAACACTTGACGTGCCTCTTTCAGAAGGCAGGGGGAATGATATTACTCTTAAAGCCAAAACATAGTTCTGGTACGCCTGCAAAAGTTGTCAAATTTCGCTCCCAAATGTGAACGTATGCCTAAGAAATGTGCAGAATAACGCTGTAATAACAAGATATTCGATGGGTAACGATGAAAATGCGAAATATTAACCAAAAAGGTTCAGTCTCAGAACTTACCCAAAAGGGGTCAGGCTAAACTCGGACTCGGGGACAACTCGGCCTCGCTTTGACGGCGGGGTGAGTTGTCTTGGTTGTCTCTCTGGATTGTACAGTGTTGTACTATGGGAGCGGCCTGTATAGCGCTTCGTGTTCTGGCTACTCGCAGTAATGGTCCGAGTTGATACAACGTGTGCATCAAAAAAACTTCTTTGGTGCGCATGCAAATTTTATGTGCGCCTATCAAGCACCTCTACAAAAAATTTAAGACGCTTGATAAACAACAACAACTTCAAAGACAGCGCGTCTCAGCAACTCGGGTGATGTGCGTAATACGCTTGAGGACCGCGCACTGTCCATTTGTTTTGTACAGGATTAGCACGCACTTTCCTGTCTGTTCAATTAATACACAGTAGGATAATATGGCGATCACGAACTGCGTGTAAATTGTCTGAAATTGGGTCAAGTTTTCCCTGAGACCGAGTTAGTCTGGATCCTTCTGGAATAAAAGTTGGTTTACCGACTTTTATTTTTTATCTCAAAATACTCCAAAACGACTCATCATCCCGGCAAATCGCGTCAGCCAGGTAAGTTTCTTTGTAGACTCTTTCGATATATTGCAAGCAAATATGGAATGGTGACAGACGGGTTCTCCAACCCTTACCAAAACTATGTTTTCACTTTAACCTACATCAGTGACAAGTCGATGAAATGTGCACTTTTTTGGAGAAAGAACATTTTGTTAAATTCTCTTTATATTTTACTTATATCGTTCTATAGATGCATGTGACATCATACACTGTAGTACAATAGTCTTCTCATCCAACAGTGACTGCACAGATACTTTAAAAACTCATCTTTTTTGAACGGATTGTCCAATTTTCCCGAAACTTTCACTGATGTGTTCTACTAATATTGCTGCATTCACTCAATCCACATGTATATGAAGTTGGACTTGTCCTTTAACACTTTCCGTGACAGGGACGTTGTGTACTGTTTGAATTTTCTGTGCCAATTAGCACTCATAACACACGAAGCAGTCCAGGGCCCCGTTTTATCAAAAGATAAAATCGATTTAGATTTCCTTACCACCCAGGCTGCCATAGACTTATAGTTGAAATCAACTATATACTTGTAATCAATTTCAAATCTTCATAAAACAGGGCCCAAGAGTGTTTTTATGACAGATTCAAATGCAAATTTTTCTGATTTTCTAGCTTGTAGAAAATGTTCAAAAAACAAGCTTTGGAAGTCTTATTGACATATTCACCCATGGTCATGTGGTAGTCTAGAGTCGACTGTGATCGGATTCCGTACGTTCGTCACGAACATTTGTCATGTGGGACAATGCTTCCATCTTTTCAACAATAGATCACTAGCCAATGACATGTGTCAATACAGAATGCCACATCTTGACATAGTAAAGAAGGTGATATTTCCAAGATAGAACATTTCTTGGCTCTTTGCCAGCAGATTTATATCACTCTTTGTTTGTTCTCTTATTTGTTCACACAAAGCATTCATTGAATTTGTGGGGCAAAGTGTATTTCTCGATGTGTCTCATTTTTATAGTATACATCATATTTGTAACATGCTTGCTACAATGTTTCTAGGGGCAAGGGGGAAGAGATGATAGGAAAGGAAACAAAAAATGGAAATTGAGAGATAACACACCAGAAATACAAATTACTCGTAAGTAAAGAAGAATATGACATGCATCAGTATGTAACAGGTGTAAATAGGTGGGTAATATGAATCACTTTAAGCTCAATACATTCAGTCCAGTGGGTTCTCCAATTCTCTCCCTCTCTCTCTCCATCGATCTCCCTCTCTTCATCTCTCCCCCTATTTTTCTCTCCCTCGCTCTCTTTCTCTCTTTACCTGAATGTGATGCTGGTTGAATTTCTATGCAGCTGCCAACTCGTGGTTGTTTTTTTTTCTCTCTCTCTCTCTTTCTCGCTGTCTGTGGAAGATATAATTTCAAAAAGAAATATTTAAATGCTACTTGTATTTTTTTTTTCAAATGTCTGATGAAGTATTACTGAGTAATGCTTCATTTCTGAACTTGCATGTATGCATCCAATACCATGGGTCAGTATACAAATGACGCACAGGTCTGAATGCGTCAGTCGGAATTGTGTGCATAAGGAAACTATGGAATGCTTAACCCATGAGGCGAAGCCAAGTGGGTTTAGGCTAAATTCCATAGTTATCACGTGCATACCATATTCCAACTGACGCACGAAAAGACACGTGTGTCATCTATGTTTAATAGAATGGGTAATTTTCTTGCCAAAAATCAGATTTTCTGTCATATTACCACATGGCAAATTTACAGGATGCATTTCCTTTCGGCTTGCCATTGACGAGAGCCCGAAAATCATGCATCCAGTATAGTATTTACTGGATGCATGGAAAAAGGTACTGGATGCACAAAGAGCTTATAATGAGAAAAATATCTCTGGATACATGTTTTTTAGCCAACACATAGCTCTCAACCAATGAGATCGCTACCCATTCTAGAATAATGACTTTTAGTCTGCAGTTTGGCAGCTCTGTTATGTAAGATGAGTAAACCCATAGATCAACACACTGGAAGGCACAAATTTACCCGACAAACCTGTTTTATTACAAAATCGTTCTAAAAAAATGGAAGAAACTGCATTGGAGTTTGATTACAAATTAAAACAATTTCATACTAAATGAATGATGCATAACATTTTAAAGACTTTTTTATCCTACATGTACACATAAATTGACCTCTACAAGTTTTAAGCAAAGTAAATTGTGGCATACAATGATATCACTGGTGCTAACTGGTCTAAGGCGATACTCTTACTGTTGAAGCTAAATTATGGCCACAGACAATTTATTCAAATTAAAAGAAAAAAAAAGAAAATATGCTCAAAATACCAAACATATGATAACAAGTGAAGCATACTAACCACAACCCTTAACCTTTTTAAGTCTGAATGGTATTCAGCCCTGTCATCAGATACCGGAAGGTGAAGACTTGTCTTAAAAGGGTTATAGCTAAATGAAAACAAATGGAAAATCCCTTCTTGTGTGTGTTCACTACATGGATAATCATTACTACATCATTTTGTAGAGTGCAAACACTAATGAATGAGCAATAAGTACGCTATTGAAGGTAAGAAGACTAAGAAACAGCATCCTATATTTAGTGGAAAGTTTCAAGATGCGCTATAAAGCCTTTTCACGATTTGGCGTGAGACAGTTTTCTGTCCTTCTGCAAGACAAAATATTTGAGGAATTTTTTTATCATAGAGTATTACATAGCAATGTCTGACTTTTCTTTCATAAAAAGTATATATATACACATTAGAACAATCAGAAAATGCAGAAAACACTTGTGCTCTGATAAAAGACAAATATCTCATGATAAGAAATTTCCAACAACTAGTGAATACAAATTTGTTTAAAACACTAGAAAACACTCCAGCACATACGGTACTTCTGAAGTACTGAAAGACAGTTGTCAAACACAAAAATGATAACCCGATTTGGGAACACTCTTTTTTACGATAGAATTTGGCAGTTGTGATGAAATAGAAGTGAAAGGTTCAAGCAAAATTTTGCAAGCTTAACTTTGATTGTGAAGCCTCTTAACAACAACTATAATATTATAATATGTGATAAAATTTTTAGAGCCACAATACATTTGTCACATAGTGTGCAATTGCTCACAATATGGAATAAGAATTCAAGCTGAAAACTACACGTTAATGTCATCATATCACAGAGTTGAAAAAGAAGTATAATACAGAGAAAAGTTTGTAAGATCACTGGGAGAGTGTATTATACAACTGAGAATCCTGATGATTGTGTTGCTAACTATTTTGACATCTAGCAAGTTCATTAGAATGCAAAGATTTGTGACATGGACTACATGGCCTTGTTAAAAGAGAGATTAAAAAAATGGGAGCCACTGGATTTGACGGCGCCTCCGCATGAACGCTTTTCTTCTATCCAACCAACAAATGAATCAAGATTTGTCAGATACGATAAGATATCACTGGTCATAAGCAGTAATACAGATGAAAGAGTACATGTTTGTTTGGGAATAATGTATGAAAAACAAATAATACTTGCTCATCAAGTCATGAGCGTCTGCATTTATGTGATAAGACTGATAATGATAATAATATGTTGAATGTGAAATACATTCTCACAACCACAACCAGAATCCAGAATCAGAATGGCTACATCAGACTGTGTATCAAGTTTCATACCATTGCTCCAAGGAGTTTACTTACCCCTTTTATCACAAGGGTGACTGAAAGATATTACAAGTATATACTTACGCACAATTCTGATTTAGCAAGAGTCGCAGGCAATTTTGCCCCAATCCGTCTTAGAGCCGTCTAATTTTTTTACCCAATCCGTCTTTGACCCGTCTGATTTTTTTACCCAATCCGTCTTTGACCCGTCTAATTTTTTTACCCATTCAGTTCTTGACCCGTCTAATTTTTGACCGACCAGCATAGCTCAATGAGTGCAATATGATTCGGGATTAAAATGTATTGCATGCACGAAAACATACGATTTGTCTCGTGTCACCGCAGAACTTGCATGTATGTATTCGCATGCAAACATTTCAAATGTGTGAAATCGCCGAGAAAGTCTGCCTTCTGGTTTTTTGTTGTTGTTTTTTTGTGACTCCGAATTCTGGTTCTCAGTCAACGTGGTTGTGAGATAAACAGTTGCTACATGAAGATGTTTTCACATTACGTGTATAAACGTAAACATATCGTGAGCTTGAAACTTGATGGGGGTATACTGCATTTTATTATTTCATGTTATCATCATCATCATCATCATCATCAAAAGTTTACAACGGATGGTCGTAGGCTGCGTTGGAGGATGGCGTGTAAGTGACGGTGGGCTCAGGACCGCTGCCGTAGGCCAGGGAACCACCCATGGAAGTTCCGTGAGTCTTGTGGGAGACCGCTGCCTCCACGCGATGCACCTTCAGGGCCGGGCCCCAGGTCTCCGTGGGGTTGGAGATGGCCCTCCAGCGCTGCCGGAACAAAATTAACACAATAAGCATCAATATCAATT
This sequence comes from Diadema antillarum, assembly GCF_040938485.1. Lineage (NCBI taxonomy): Eukaryota > Metazoa > Echinodermata > Echinoidea > Diadematoida > Diadematidae > Diadema > Diadema antillarum. Next base: position 53,329 of record NW_027272166.1, on the reverse strand, counting down.
AATTTCCCGTCTTCATTCTGGTGTACCCTGTTTGAATTTTCATTTATATCCGACTCGTTGACTTCTCTCTATACTACACAAAGTTGTTTTGTTTTGTTTGTTTTTTTTGGTTTTGTTTTTTGGGGTTTTTTTGTTTTGTTTAAGGTAATGTGGACAGCAGGCTCCACTTCACGTCCAACATTTCATTGAAATTATAATCTTGAGATTAGTGACAGTATTATTATTATCAAAACGCGACAGGTGATTCTGTTTTGCTGTTTCATTGTGTGTTTGTCAGCCACTCGCGATCAAGTGTCTCCAATAAAATGATTGCATCCATATTTAAGATCACAAAGAATTATATTCTAACAAATTAATGCCTATGTGGGACACAGAGTGATAAAACGTTTTGAAAACTGGCACCTTGCATAGGCAAGCCATATGATTATTACGAAATGTTCTTGCGATCAGCAATTGTTGTTTTGGGGCATATCTGAATCCTACCAAAATTGTGTGCCGATATTGAGATGACTTTCTATACAAAGGGTTTGAACCTTTTTACGAGATAATTATAAACTTATCATACAAAACGTTAGAGAGCATTTTTATGCAATTCTTAGAGGAATTCAAAATTTATTTGACGAAAATCCGTTTTGAAATGACTGCAATATCCAGAAATTAAGAGGTCTGAATAAAAGGTGGGTCCCGCCTTTTATTGGAACCACTTTGTTTTACTTTGTTTTGGGATTTCTCAGCTTTTTCACACACACACACACACACAAAGATTTTCATCAAATAGATGTTGAATTCGTCTTAGAACTGTGATTGAAAGATTTAATCACCTCGCTGATACTGCCCTCGTTGCGGAGGAACTCAAAGATCATGACAAATGGGATCCAGATGATAGAACCTGTGATCATCAGCCAGCCAATGACACGAGCCCAGGTAGGGTAGGGAGTGTCGCCGTAGGTAGGTTCAGACCAGTTCAGCCAGTTGAAGAGCAGGACGAACTGCGGTGGGAAAAGTAAAGGGGGTTAATCGTGCTAATCTAACAGTGGATTGTAGGCCCTTCCTAACCGTATTCATCCATCCATCCATCCATCCATCCATCCATCCATCCATCAATGTAAGTGTACACTGTCAAAATTTATGTAGACTTGCAGACCATAATATTCAAATTTATTGCTGTCATGCACGCACATGTCCATATAGCCTAGCTAGGGGAACATTATTGTATTGTTTATCCTTATTCAATGAAAAAAGACGGGAACAAAACAGAAATTCTCTTGGATGTCATCTTAGGGAGACATTGAATGGTTTAAGAAGACGCAAGGCCTTAAAAGGAGACAAAATTGGTGTCTCAACGTTTTCAACTATTAATCCCACCCTATCCATGATTTACTGCTGAAATGCTTAATAGTATACATTTTCTATACAGTGTCTGTAGGCCTATAGCTGCATCCAGAGTCACATATTTATATATATTTGATTGATGATTGACGAGAATAATCTGAGGAAACTCTTCCGCTGCCTTACCAGAAGGAGAGCCGGGGTGATGACAGACCACATGAAAGGCCACCAGTAGAAGAGTGGGAAGTCGACGATGCCGTCGCCGATCATGGTGCGGATGTCATTGCAGAATCGCCTCACGCCATAGAGCCAGGAGAGACCAGCAGTCTCGCAGATTCCAAACATGACCAGGGCAAAACCGGCTCCATAGGAGTCCATGAGACTGACCCAGTAGGGTCCAGCCTGCCATGAAACAGAAGGGAACAAAAAAAAAAAGAATATGCAAAATCAAAACAAAACAAGTACATGTTGTATTCGTATACTGAATTAATATACTGTACTGTTAGTACTGTAACAACGTTGCACTCCGTACTTCCTAAATGGTCGAAAAACAAATTTTATGTTCATGTTCACATGACAATAATCATATTAAATTGTTTTGGATGAATTCCTATATCATTCATATGTAACCAGGTGATATTTGAAATACTCTTCTATACTCAGTTGGGATAATCTCTTGCATCATGTATAACTCTAGGAATCACTTTCGCATACCATTTGGGGAAGTTAATTCTTTAATATTCAGCCTCCTCAATGATAACGACAAATGGGTCACTTTAATGATTAGAAATTGACTATAAAGGGATTAGTTCAACCATACAATGATTATCTGTACAATATTTATCTCGTGGGGCAGGGCTCTCCAGATTCCACGTCGATTGAGAATGAACCCGTCACACACACACACACACACACACACACACACACACACACACTGCTAGCTGCAGACAGCGAACCCACTGCACTCCGTACCTCTGTGATGCAAGTGAAGCCAAGGAAGTACATCACGATGCAGGCGATCAGCATGACGTAGGATTTCTTTTTGCGCAGCTGGTCGGGGAACTCGTCGACGATGGCCGTGACCACAGTTTCCATGATGGTGAACTGGCTGTCCAAACCGAGGGTGAGCAGCATGAAGAAGAAGAGGATTGCCCAGAGGGGAGAGACGGGCATGAGGGCCACAGCCTCGGGGTACGCAATAAAAGCCAGACCAAAACCTGGGAAAAATAGGTGAGAGAAAATATGCATATAATTAAGAGAAGCTGAAAGTATTATATTACTATTAGGTTGCATATTGCACTAAGTAGCCCACATGTGTATAATTGCATAGCTCCCCCCCCCCCCCCCCACTCCATCTCACAAGGAATTACTGGGTCATTGTCAATAATAAGTCTTGTGGAAATACCATTGCAGAGATCATTGTATAAGGACACAACAAATCCAACATTCAGCTGAACCCAATACACCATGATTGTGACCTGCGGATGATTTTATCAGTTGCCACGCGCCATCATTCGACTGACTGTCGGTGGAGATTAGGATTGACTGGAGAAAAACACTGATAGTTTCAAAAGCTGGTATGATCGAGAGCCAATACCGAACTCAAAAATCTAACAATGCACAAACAAATGCATCTGAACGAGTTCAACTACAGTAGGGGGGGGGGGTGTTTGTCAGAGCTGACAATCACCATAGTAACTGTCAGTGACCAGAGCATCTCAGCCAATCAAAACCAAGGATTTTGCTGAAATTGTCAGCGCTAACAACTTGTCAGCGCTGACAAACGTTGATGAAACACCCCCAGGTCTGTATCATATTTTCCCCATAGAAAAGTTGATTTCAAACGAGTGGCAATGTATCAGTTTGTGATTCGATTATTTGCAGGCTGTGTCGAAGGAATAAGATTCGAGACGAAAATGCAGGAGATGACAATCAAGTCCTATCAGTCGAAAGAGTCAACTTCCGTTACTACAGCAACACTCCAACGACTGACTACGATGTACGGAGGATTAAAACTTTGTGTTCAAAGTATAATGGCGCCCAGCATGTGCACTGCATTCTTGCTTTTCATGGATAGGAAAGAAAACAAAAACATAAATTGCTCAAAATGTGCTTTAAGTATCGCTGATCGAAACATAATTATTACTTCATAAACAATGGCTAGTTGCCGCATGTCCTTGAATAACAAAATGATGAATCAAACTTTGATATGGATGGCACATTACACTTGAAACTTGTGATGCCATTATCGTCTCATGATATCTGTACACACCATACTGCTCGAATCCAATATGAGATCTTTTTGGAACACTTCTGCATGAAATGACTAGCAATTATTTTCTCACAAAAATATAATTATATAAAGCAAACACTCGTACAGGGTAAATTCAGTGTTAACAAGTCAGCTTGAATATGAACGTGATTTTTCGTTTTAATCTGCTTTTATCCACCTTCTCAAGCAGTGGGCAAAGTGACAAGTTGAATAGGTACCCAGCAAACACAGAACGTTTTCAGAACGTTTCCTAAACGTTTTTTGAAGTTCCGTAAGTCTCCGTATAAACTGGACGTTTTTAAAACGTACATACGTCAAATTGGAAACTTAGCATTTACTGCAAAGCACAGGTTTTTTGGAAAACGTTTTAGAAATAACATCAATGGACGTTACAAAACGTTTTTATCATGTCTGCAATGTCTTCATTCTTTGTAAACGTCCACAAAACGTTTTTATTAGGTCTGCTACGTCGACTTCGTCTTTAATGAATGTATAAAAAACGTTTTTAATTCCTCCTCTGTACGTCTCTTTATTATGAATATTCATGCTTAATTATGAATATTCAAATCAAGGTGTGTGTGCTCTAATCTTAGTAACCATGTCTCCATGCATCACAACATTTTGGTGGTAATATAAACGAATGTGATACAGATTCATCTATTGGGGATAGGGTGTAGTGTAGGTGGTAGGACATTAGGAATAGGTTAGGATAGGATTATATAGGATTAGGATACATTAATCTCAGATTGCATCTATTATCTCATAACTACTAATTTTTTGATACCCTATAAAAATTAAACATTAGACATTCTTAAAAGATTTTCTGGACGTTCTAGACGAATAAGGAAGGTTCTCTGAACGTTCTGGAAAGGGTCATAAGACTTTTTAGACGGTCTTAAAACGTTTTTGAACGTTCTTGACGGTTTGCAAAGGTTTTCTGGACGTCCGCAAAACGTCCACAGAACGTTTTGAATATTCTTAAAAAGGTTTTACTGACGTTCACAACGTTCAAAAGGTTTTCTGCAGGTCCTTTAAAATTCCGAAAGGTTTTTTATTTGTTTTCTAACGTTTAAAAAACGTTTTTATAACGTCCATTTGAAAAATTTTAAAACGTCGAAAACCTTCCACAAAAAGACGTTCTGAAAACGTTTTGATAAAACGTCCAAATAACGAACTTGGAATGTTTCAAGAACGTTCGGAAAACGTCCTGTGTTAGCTGGGTAAAATTGGGCCTGATAAATCTACGGTATACTAGTATTTTCCAGGTATGGCATGAATGTACGGGGTAGTGTAATCCTTTTCAATGCAACCATGCAAACAATAAACTACCCATAGCTGAACCGCTCCCGCCATTATAGTGTAACATGGTGCGGTCTCGTGCGCATTGTCGGTGTAACACAAAAAATGGGGATAAAATCAGATTACTCAATTGCTGTGCAATGTAACACTATAAGGATGGAATCAGATTAAGTAATCCCGAGAACTCCTGTATACTCGATCAATAGACCTACTATAGGTTTCAATTAGTCTTACTGCGTTTTAAAACTAAAAGCGGAGAAAGCTCGGTAAAAGCATGTTTTGAGCTATAGCTGCTCCACAATTAAAGCACAAAAGCACAAAGAATAATGGTTCAATGGGCTCACCTCCATCAACAACCTCATTCACGGGCTGGTCCAGTGTATGGGCCATGAATCCCACAATGGAGAAGATCACAAAACCAGCAAAAATGCTGGTCAAACAGTTCAGGGTAGCAACCAGGACCGCATCACTGGTAGAAAGCAGAGTCAAACAGATAGACGTATCATTTTTGTGATCTGAACCGAAATGTTCGCTGCTACGTGTTATCCATTATAATCATCAGCTTTGAGTAGTCATTTCCTTATCATAACAATTGCATATGACTGCATTAACGTATGTTAGAAATTTATTGAAGTATTAAAGTATTCTGAAAGATTGTTACGTCATTAAAAGCTAAACACACATACAATAATTACTTGCTATCACGACTGTTCCTCGATCAAGTTCTAGCTTTGTTAGCTGTAGTAGCTGTACATCTGATTCTGAACTGTGGCAAGTTTTCATAGGATATGAAAGTAACTTCACTTATTCTTCGTTTTGGTACTTCAACCCATTTGGTCCATTAATCTTCCATTAGTATTGTTAAAATACATATCACCATCTCGAAAATAAACAAAGTGCTGAATAGATAATTCAGCAAAAGAAAGATTTCAAATTGTAGATTTCACACTCGAAAATAGAGACACAAACACTTTTCATGCAGTTCATAGTGATTTAAACCTCTTTTGATTCGTGGGTATTCGCCTTAGTGTGTTGAGTTCATGAGCTTTGTCATTTCATATTTTTAATAGTGCAACTGAAACAATTGAATTCTTGCTGCCAATATATAATAGATTATTGCAGAACTTGACAGCGGCGATCTTCAGATTGGTTGCAATGTGTCAATCTCCTTTGACAATCTGTGTGCTTTGAGTGCCGATTTATTGGGACAGAAACCCCATATGGCATAGCAGATGGCACAATAAGGGTTAAGCCAGCAAATCCCTGTGCTCTGAGGGTATTCTCGAGTTGATAGACATTTTGATTGAATTCAAAGTGATGGAGTTCATCCCATCTTGGTCTGCAGTGAACATTGGAAGGGTAATTAGGCCTACAAGCCTTGAGTAGAAGTAGCGTGTCATTAAAATTCTAATCATGAATAATCCTCTAGGTTTAAGGCATTACTTGCGGCCTGCTTTTTGAGCCGTTTGTCCAGTTCCCTCCAAGAAGAAAATAACAAAAACGCAAAGAAAGCAATTAATGGAGCCCTCCCTTGAAGAGTTACTTTTGAGGTAAACGGAAATCTATCTCCATCATTAATCTGGATCGAGGCAAAATTCCTTCCAACACATTGTGTCCTTTTATCATATCGTGGGGGGGGGGGGGGGGGACTTAAATGCTTCAGCGCACTTTCTCGCTGAGCACTGCTTTCGATGTGCACTCAGCGGAAATACACGATTATGGACAGAGATTTAAGAAAAGAAACCAAAAACAAAACAACAAAAACAAACATTCATGCAGCATTTATTGAGGTTACCAAAAGTCCCTTTAAAACTTGATATTTATCATCACGGACCATATAGTAGTTCACTCCCCACAAACATGACAAAAATAACAAAACAAACGAGGGAATATTATGAGTGAAAGAAATAACATGACAATAATATGTTTGTGTAATGTATATAAGTATATCAACTAGCTGTGGAACTTGTTGTAAAGAAGAAAAGACGACAGTTGTAGATGTCTTTTGTATTTTTAAGTAGCTGTTTGTGTATGGAACTTGCTCTAAGAAAACAGAATGCGTGAAGGTGGTTTACTCACAAGTAGCAATTGTTGTGGAACTTGTTGTAGGAAGACAGTGTGATGAGACCTCCCCAAGCCGCGCTGAGGGAAAAGAAAATCTGCACGGCAGCGTCCAGCCAAACCTAGGAGATTTGGGTAAATAGAATGGTATTTTTATTTCATTATGACGTCACTAGTAACCCCAGTGGTGACAACAGTAACGGTGATAAAATCGTGGTTATGCGTGTACTGGTCTGTAATCGATATGTTCATTGTGCTGAATGTGATAATAATACGATGAGTAATAAAATCCCGTCTGAAAATAAGAAGTGAATAGATGCATGTAGATGAATTATAATCATATGACGTATGACATCAATCATGTCATGGAAATTTTGTATTCTTACAATTAAAGTGTCTCCTAGCTTCATAATAAGTAAAAAAATATATATATCTGCTTTTATTAGCTCGATTCCACAGGATACTATCTCAATCACAAGAGGAAAGTGACAAAAACATGAAGAATAAATAATTAGTCACATAATAACAAATATTACTGGTCACATATTTTCTACCTGCCTTTCACGTGATTGTTACATTTAAAAAAAAAAGGTGAAATTTACTCTGCATAATTATCACTTGTCTTATTGATAAATCACAAAGTCATCAGCATATCTCATCTATTCTACGCATTTATATTTATTCCAACAACTTAAAAGGATCCTCTTGATCTCCTTTCAGACTAGCATATTGATAGATATTATCAAACTTGTTAAGGTATGCACTTGATAATCACCGGTTACTTATATACCGTAATACCGGAAATGATTCAAACGTCATCTAAAGAACCGGACTAGACGTGGACCGCTGAGTGGTATCAAAGATGCGGTTCTCTTACCTGAGGATTGGACAATCTTGACCAGTCCGGTACGATGAAGAAGAGGATTCCCTCGTAGTAACCCGGAAGTGTGACTCCACGGATCAGCAGAATGAGGAGAACAACGTAGGGGAAGGTAGCAGTGAAGTACACCACCTGTTGGTGTATGATACCAAAAGTTCAGGGTTTAATCTTCTCTCTGTATTGTACAGACGATGATCTGTGGACTGAACTCGTTTTCTATGCGCATAATCAGAAGCCCTCTCCTTTTCGTTCCTGAAATATTGTGCGTATTGTAAGCAGCACACTGAGGACCCATACTTCAAGGTCCCCTATCTCAATAAAATCACTGCCTATTTAGTATTTTGTCAATTTTCGTAGGATTTTCCTTTGACAGAATTTGATAATCTTAATTTATCCCACCCCCCCCCCTTTTTTTTAACATATAAAAAAGTAGGGATAATGATGTATCCAATTTGTAAGTCATAAGTCAAAATTCATATGTCACGGATTTCAGCATTACCAGCCAGCTCTTACACAAGCATTACTTCATCAAAAGTGTATTTATCATTAAGATTACACTTTATCATGAAAATTCAACAGACCCCTCCCCCCCCCCCCCCACCCCCCCCCCCCCTCTTGAACTGAGTAGGAGATATCATAGAAGATATCCCATCCTTCTATCTGAAAAGGAAATACGGGAAATGATAAAGTTTGCGATGAAACCAAATTTTCCTAAGTCGTAGGCCAATAAATCATAGAGGTGAATATAAGACAAGAAAGAGTTAACATTCTGAAGGTTCTCCAAGGTTTGCGGGTGTACTATTACGTATCTCAAACATTTGGCTAACAGTCTTGATGATGACTATGATTCACAAAAGTAATCGTTTTGTTGTCGATTCCAACAACTTAATGGTCCAATAGCTTAATGTGTTCCCGTTGGTGGGCCCTGTTGTTCGTGAAAGTTACGCACGACTTTAAAGCCCGGTCACACAGCGCTTTGCGGCTTACTCAAGGCCAAAACACGTCAAAAAGTGGTCTCCCGTGAAGCAGACAATGTTGTTCGCGTTGATGTCGAGTTTAAGACGAGCTACGGTCGATTTATAGACGTGGCAGGACGCGGGGAAAATCGGAACGGTGTCGGACGCGGAAAAAGTTTTGAACTGCTCAAAATTTTATTCCATGGACAACCTCGGGCAGCACACGTGGTAAAGACGTGCAACACGCGTGAAACACACGCGATAATCCGTGTTCCGGCAGTGATTAAAACTTCGGGAGACGCGGTAAGACGTGGGTAAGACGCGAAAGTTTAGCAGTCTGTCACGGGCAGAGCATGGTCATCTGACGCGTGCTACGCGTTGGTATCACGGGAAATAGCGTGTGTTTAGCGGCTTATCACTGACAAATGGATTTTTCCGCGTACATACACGTGGCTGGACGTGGTTAGCCGTGCTTAGGCAGTGCTTCAGTAGTGGAACAGCCGCCAACGGCCATACCCCGTACAAAGCACGGCCAAACCAAAATTAGCTAAAAAATTACCACTTACGACCGCGTCCACCAGATTTTCATAACTTTTTGAACGTGATTTAGACGTGGAGTGCTGTGTGACCGGGGCTTTATAGTCATGCGTAACTCTATGAACAGCTTTATGAAACAGTGTCGGGGGGGGGGGGGGGTAATAGTGTTGTTACCTTGCCGGATGACTTGATTCCCTTGATGAGGCAGAGGAAGACGATAATCCAGGCGAGGAGGAGGCAGAGAGCGAGCTGCCAGCCAATGCTACCGGTCTCGTTCATAGAATCGGCCTCGCGCAGTACCTGATTCCTACAAGCGATAGAGGCACATATTATTATAAGATTCAACATTTCGTAGACATCATAATCATAACATATATCTATTTTATATCAAGTTGAAGAAAAATATTGTATGGAGTCAGACGTTTGATTCCCCTCTGGACTTGAAATTGGTATAAAGCTGATAAAGAAAGTTGGTCAGCACAGAAAATCGTGTGTGTAAACCCTTCATATTTCTATAGCGAACCTCCGGATATCGTATTCTGATGTTTCAACTCATATGAATTATTGACGTTACAAGTTTGAAGGAGTCACATAAAAATATATCATTCGTCTTATCCTATCGATGCATTTTATAAGTCATGCTATTGTATCAAGGTTCAATAAGTTGACAGGTTTGAAAAACATTATTGAAATTAATTTGAAGCTATTAGTTGAAAGCAGAGACTGTACGTAATGTAAACTATCACAAAGCTGAGAAAGAAGTACATCTGCACTTTTTTATTTTTGTCGCCTCTACCATCTCCCTAATAATCTATCTATCTATCTATCTATCTATCTATCTTTCTATCTATCTATCTATTTATCTATCTATCCATCTATCCATCTATATATATATATATATATATAAATATATTATATATATATATATATATACATGTCTGTCTGTCGGTCGGTCGGTCTGTCTGTCTGTCTGTCTGTCTGTCTGTCTGTCTGTCTATCTATCTATCTATCGATTAGTTTTCCTTCCAAAGATTTCCAGATGCAGAACTGAGTGTAACACTAACGTCCAGTATTCTTCGCTTGGTCGCTTTCGCTGGTCAGCAAGGGGGTCGACATAGTTGGAGGTGTCCCAGCCAGTGCCGTTCCTCGTGACGTTGTAGGCAGTCTGTTCGTCAGAGGTGAGGTTTGCGATGGGAACGCAGGATCCGTTGCTGATGATGATCTGCAGAGTAATCAGTATGTCAACGCAGAGAAATTTGTACATGCTTACTGATGAAAGAGAAGAAAACAAAATACAAAATAAACACTGCAAAAAAAGAGCGGTGTTAGATTCAACACCATCGATGTTAAATCTAACACCGATCAAGTGTTAATAGAGGACCATAGCGACAGTGGTGTAGAAAGAAATGTTGTGATGGTATTGAAAAGTGTTAACCTGCTGGCACTTGTTGGGTGTAAATTTGACACTATAGCTTGTGATAATTTTGACACTGCGCAGGTCATGCTGGTGTTAATTCAACAATGACACTACATGGTGTTGACTTGATATGGCTGGCGTTAATGTCAATGGTACACTGCAAAAAGTCCGGTGTTAAATAGTGAACACCGAGCTGGTGTTAAATTTTCGGTGCTCATTTATGGTGTTAAATTAACACCTCCGGGTGTCATTTCAAAATTTTAAACTGTTTTTTGAAGAGTTTCTTAGTAACTGCACTTCTTGTTGATTTTTAATTTAAACAAGACGATCAAGAATTTTACATTAAAATACTAGATTTTTGAAAAAATGTGAAAATAAATTTACACCAAAGTAACACCAGCTGGTGTGGTCCCTTATTGAAGCTGGACGGGTGTTAAACCATTGTTATCAACACCAACAAATATCAAATCAACACCATGTGTTGTCATTTTTGAATTAACACCAGTACAGTGTCAAAATAACACCAGGTACAGTGTCAAATTAACACCACGAAGTGTCAGGTGAACACATTTCAACACCATCACAGTGCATTTTCAACACCTGTGGGTGTGGTACTTTATTGAAGTTTGATCGGTGTTAGATTTAACACCCGTGGTGTTAAATCTAACACCGATGCTTTTACAGTGTATAACACCTGCCCAATGTCAATATTAGGGTTTTTGTGGTGCAAATGTGTTCACAACTTTTTTCTTCAAAAATTAGGTACTTGATCGGGAAGTTCTTGTTCCTCCTTTGTCGAAGTTCAAAATCAACAAGAATAAAAGTAACTGTAGGAATTACCTACCTAAAGAGAGTTTCATGTTTTGAAGTGACAACCTGATGTGTTAATTTTGCACCACAAATGAGCACCGGAAATTTAACACCAGCTCAATGTTTCATATCTATCACCCGACTTTTTTCAGTGAAGGCACCAACATGCAAGTATGTCATCTGAAAAAAAAAAGATCAAAACAGATAAGGGGGAGAGCATAACACATGACTTGAACAAATATTTGTGAGCATATGGATAAGTGAGAGCATTGTACCTGATGTTGCAATGAACCACAACAAAAAAAAATGCATGAATAGCAAGGCAACTAGTACGATTGGCTTTCGCTATAGCAAACTCAGAGGGTTTTTTTTAATTTAAAGCGTAACGTTGTTGTTACATCGGGATCTGAAAGACAATTACATATGAAAAAATCTCAGAACTCTGGTTGCAGAGTTTTTGCCATCGGTTTTGTAGCAAAGGTCTGTGCATGTGGAGACGAGATGTATTATTGACGATTTAACTTGTGTTGTCTGTTGGCAGATACGCACAGATGAGCCTACACTGACGTGAGCAGACCTCTAGGTTTTATTGTAAGATGAACGAATTTTGTAACAATTGACTGATTCACTTCACGTGCGTCAAAGCTATAAGGAATTCTGCAACAAAACACAATTCGCGACTCCTTTAGAGACCCTGATAGTCTCCGAGTGACGTCGTGGAGACTTGAGTCACCTCCAGGGCCCCATTTCATAAAAGATGTTAGGATGTCAACTCTTGCTGGAATGACAACTTCCTATAGCAACAGCCAATTAGGAAGCTGCATTCATGTCGTTACCATGACAGTTGACATTCCAGCAAGAGTTGTTATCATATCAACTTTTTATGAAACGGGGCCCAGGTCGCCACCTATTCTCTCTATAGGCCAATGATCGAGATGTTATGGGGGGTATGCTTACTGTATGATTGTGACATAGTAACTCTATCACAATCACTGAAAGACCCAATCTTTACTTACACGGAATATTTTAACTAAACCACTTTTTGATCATCTCCAATCATTCGCTGCTTTCAAAGTTGTCTTGTAGCATGATGATTAAGTTCGTATTGATCCCGTGGTATATGCGCCCATGATATATGAAGTAAAGTGCATCTTCTGTTTGTGATATGCCTGTAAATGCCTTTGTTTGTAGAATCCTTCTAATGATGTTTAGCTCCTTGTTTCTATTTTTTTTTTTTTGCCTGATGCATGGCTGACAACCTGAGCAGATCGAAAAATATATAGGTGTGCTTAATCAGAAAAAAAATATATTTTCAGACAAAAACCATATAACTAATTTAAAAATCTGAAAATTGCGCACACTCAACATACTAAATCAAAATCCCTTTAGACAATTATTAAGAAAACTTTTTTCTATTGTGATGAATGAAAAAAAACCCTCTATCTTAACAAAAAGCATCAATTGAATTGGAAAGTCTATCGAAATTCCTCATGTGGCATATTTCTTACCGACGGCACTTCATCCTCGATGCAGTCTGTGTACAGGGTGCTACAGTAATCGGTGTTCCACGAGGAGGTACAGCTTGTCCACGGCAGCTTGCTCGTGAAGGAAGCAAACATGTAGTAGATGGTGTACATGATGATCACGTTGTAGTAGATGCCCACGTAGGCTGACGTCAGGACCATGCCGTATCCAACACCTGCGGGACACAAGAATTTGATCAAAATCCCTCATATTCACTTGTTGAAATACCTAGTGTGTTATTATCTTTTTTTATTTCTCTCTTAGAAAAAAAAATATAATAAATTGTTAAATAACTTTCGTTTGTTTCTGCTGCTTGGGTTTTTTGTTTGTTTGTTTGTTTGTTTGTTTGTTTGTTTGTCTGTCTGTTTTTGGAAGGGGATATATAGAGATCTTTGCTAATTCACGTCATTCTAGTTCAGGCTCATAACCCTCCACCCCCCCCCCCCAAAAAAAAAGTCCCAATTTACTTGCGTATACATTGGTGTACGGTTTCAAACGTTACCTAAACATCAGTGGCTCATTCACTACATCTGAAAAGGAAAAAAAAAAATGTGTCAGACATGAGCCCGGGACATGAAATTGATCAAAGTGTAAACAAGATGGGGTGGGGTTGCTCGCTCAATAAACCCAACGTGAAAAGGAGACAAACAAAAATCAGACAAAACGTATATACATGGTAAAATCAAGAGATGAAAGCACTTAAAAATGATGGATGGCGAGCAAACATCGACTTGCAATCCGGGAAAGTCCAAAACGAGGGCGCAAAGTCCAGGTATGTCCTGCCTCTTTGCTTCTCCGAGTAACAATGCATCGACAGAAAAGTCACAAAAGAGGAGATGTTCAGAAGTATTTCTATTCTATATCATTATTATTACCCCAATTGTTTTCATGACTCTATAAGTTCATGAGATTCTTATGGCTGGTAGATGGGTATCTGTTTTGTGGAGTTATCTGCACTTTTAACAAAGGGTGTGTTTGATTTTCGACATCTCGATGACCCGATCGAAGTGGTTACATTACGTTAGTCTGAAGGTTCGGTAATCCGAAGATGAAATAAGGTTTGTTATTCCGGAGGTCCGTTAATCTGAAAGTGAAATAATGTTCTTTATTCCGAAAGCTCGTTTCTCCGAAAATGAGAAAATGTTCGTTATTCCGAAGATGGAATCTTTAACCCGAAAATAAAAAATAGATAAGGGTCGAAACTCCGGGGGTTCGTTTGTATACGCAGCCCCCACCCCCACCCCCCCCCCCCCCCCCCACCCCCATATTCGGATTATCGAACCTCAGTTTACTTTCGATCAAGGTACAGTGTATAGATGATTTGTGTGTTTCGGAATAACGAACCTTGGGAATGGCTTGTAAATGTTGGTATTTTGGATGCAGAACCTTGGGAATGACTTGTAAATGTTGGTATTTGGGATTGCATTTTAATTTATGAGCTTTTATCATATGTCATATTGATACAAATTGGATTACGGAATCCGTTTGAAAGTATGGGTCCATCACGTATAACTGATGGAAGATACACTTATCACTGACAGATATTTTACGATACCATAAAAATTATACCATTAGGGTAGATAAGTACATGCTCTGGGAATTTGATATGATCACGAGATGTGAAATGCACTCCCGTTTGTATCTTACGATCAATCATCTTTATGACAATATATACGCATAGGTATATCAATTGATATGTATATGATCCGAGTTTCGTGTCCTGTAATCTGTGCTGACATCAGGAAAGGGGGGGGGGGGGATAAGTCATGTCACATACGTTCACCGTTCCTATTTATTATTCCACTTGGACTTTCATCAATATTATTGGTGGACATAACGTGCAGTGACATCCTTAACTATTCTTCTTGAGAATTACTTTGCCTCATTTTGATTTTCCATAACTTTTTTTTTTTGAAGTTGCCTGTTTGTCTACTCGTAAAATGTGGAGGAGGAGAAGAATATTATGCAAACATTTGCGAATTTCTCATATCAAATGGGTACACTTGTTTACCTCGTATTGAGTTTGCATCGAGCACATTGCACTGACGCGAACACTACTCATGTCAATACATTACGAAGGTGGAGGGGGAGGAGGAGGAGGGGGGGGCGAAAGATACAGAGGCCATAATGCTGTCATGAGACTCCTGACATTTGATATTTAAAAAAGAATACCCCTCGCCATCAGAATGTCTTTCATTTACGATATTTGGTAGGGGGATCTGTTATGGACCTAATTACTGAGATGTACATTTACGGACATGAAGGGGAAACATTTCCTCTAGAATCACTCCAGCTTACTAAAATTTGCAAATCTCCAAAATAGTTTAATGGTATCCGTATGAAGTAATCTAATCAGGGTTTTGTTTGCTGGAGGAGCAAACCTCATCCCGGATTTACAGCTCAGTAAGCTCACATATCCCCCTAAAAAGGGGGAAAAAAGAAAAGAAAAAGTATGACCAAAGTGCTCTCACAGCGATTCTAATATCGAACAAGAAGTGTCAATAGCAAATATTCACCTCATAAAATCATTGTCAAGTGTAAGCATACTCTATGCCTATAGACACACAAGTTTGCTGTGCAGGTCGAGATTATGAAACACGCGACGTACCCAGAAGGTACAAAGCTGTCGGTTGAGATGTCAAATTTGCTGATTCAGTAAAAGGAGAGTTGACGCTGTGCAAGAGAAGAAGGAAGTATATAGCTGGTGCTTTACATTGTTACTTATTGCTTATCTTTAACCTAGTAAAGTGATTGTTATGATTAGAATTGGTTGTTGTTGTTGTTGTTGTTGTTGTTGTTGTTGTTGTTGTTGTTGTTGTTGTTGTTGTTTTTGGGGGTAGCCTCAGTTTAAATGGTCAAGATACCTGAAATAAATATGAATCACAAAATAATACGGAAAGTATAACAATGCAAATGATACGACAGACATATTGTGGGTGTTGGTGTGGTGACTGTGTTACCTTCTTCATTTCAAACATCATATTGAGATGAGAATTTGATGAGTCAAGATTTCTTTTGTGGAGGAGGGGGTGAGATGTGTTTAAAGTTTGTTTGAAATTTGTTCCCAAAGGTTGCCGGAGACTTTCACCAGGTTTTGCTCAAATCTAAAAAGAAAAATTACCCAAACAATGGAAACCAAAAGACGATTCAAAGCATAAAAAGCAGAAGTGAAGCTTTCTTTTCAAATGGTTGAGAAGTCGTCATGTTGATGGTCATTAGAATCATTCAACCACAAAAGTTAATGAAAACTGAAATCATTGGCTCACATTTCTGCTCTGCTTTATCCTATCCTTCTACAAAAAAAAATGCATTACAAATCAACTGAAAACTTATTTTAAGTTATGATTATGATATCACCTTGTCATACGCTCATTTCTGCAAACTCTAAATTTCCCATGACAATCAATCTCTTTCAAATTCTTAACTTTTTTTCACTTATGTATGTGATAACTTCCTGGTGGTACTTTGTATACATGTTACAGTTTGACTAATGACAGACCATTAGAAAGACAATACATAATTTCCTCGAGCTCTACATGTTAGATTGATCAACTGAAAGTCGAGCAAACAAGCAGTGCGCATTTCATAGCGTTGTATGATTTGGCACCGACTGCTAGGATCAGCCTGGTTGTATGGAGCAACAGTGCAGGAACCCCAAATAACTCCGACCTCGCATTCAACCTATTCAACTGCGCAAAACACGACATACAAGGGCACTGGCCACGCTTGATCAGTTTTAAGAACCTGAGCATGGTATACCCAGCTTGACAAAAAAAAAGAAAACTTTATTTTGATTTCTTATTTTTCTTTAGAAAGTGTCTTTTTTTGCCTTTTTATACAAGCGGAGCCAGGAAACAATTGAAGCCGCTATGCGGGTTGCACGAATGAATAATGAAACTGAGTTACAAAAGAGCTATTGATGATGGCAGTTTATTGTCAAATACCAGTGAACCGATGAAACTGACTCATTTGCATAACTACAATTTTTGAATAGAAGAGAGCAGTCGTGGGTGTGTGCTTTGCGCACCTCCCCCCCCCCCCCCCCCCCAATCGTGGTTGTGGGGGGAAAAGAGAAAAGTTTCAGAAGTAGCTATAGAATAGGGTCTGCCCAAAACTCCGCAAAGTCGGGAGCTGCACCACTTAACAACGGGTAGCTCCATCACCAATACTTTGATGATGATGGAATGTACTGTAGGGAAAAAATAATTCATCCCACTCCTCTCTCTGCATTGCTGAAAGGAACGGTGCAAAGAGTCCAAAAGCTGGAGAGTCCGTTTGACACTTGTATTTCGACAGCCCCTTGGCCCAAGTGTAATCGAGCATGTTCAAGTGTGAGAATTTTCAAAGAGGTATACGAGGTGAACACCTCCTTAGGATTTCTTTGGAAATCTAAGCCTATAGAGGTGCCGAAAATTTGCACCTTGGGCAACTTGATGACTTTCTGCCCCCCCCCCCCCCCCCCCTCCCGAAAAAAAAAGGAGGGAAGATGCTTATAAAGTGATACATGTCCCTACTTTCTGGAAGGAGACATTTTAATGCGTAAGCAGAAAGGTATAGGTCCATACCAACTTTGTATCTATTCAGTTTGTGGGGGGGGGGGGGTTAATGAGGGGGGGAAAGTCACAATGGCTTATTAAATGTTCATGGCCTCAGGTTGCAGAACAAAATAAACGCTGTTCTTTTGCAATGCATAAAATCTGTAAAATTTAAACCTTAGTGCAGTATTTCCAAAATTTCTCTTCTTTCGGCAGATGTGTACTGATCAAATTAATTGATGAATCTTTTTTCTTTTTTGCTTTTGAACACTAAAGAGACTGATTTGATAATCATTCCGCATTTCCAAAACAGTGCTTTATCCAACTTAGAGCTTAGATTAAACGCCCCTTTTAAACTGCGGACAAAACTACTGATAGCTGCAAGACGGCCAAGATCTTTGAGTAACTTGACAATGAAAATAACATGTGGCTGCATAGTTGACCTAGATTGTTCGCAAGTTGAACAGTTGTTGAAGGAGAACAATCGTACAAGATTATAAAAGACAGTTTAATGCATCCTACATATTTGTGTCACCCCTAACTTTCGGGGAAAACTTGCCGTCGATGTTGACACAGGACAAAGATGACCGGTCATTTTTATGACGTTGTAAAACAGTAAAACACCACAGAATTGTCTGGTTACTGACTGCACAAACACTTCCGGAGACAACACCACATACAAGTAGACTGTAATATCAGTATGGTGTCATAAAGTTTAATAGGTTTGGAAGCTTTATTCAGTGTGTCTTGTATCTTCCGCACTGTTCAAGACAAGAGGAAATCGTCACTAAAGTGTCTTTAACAGCAACCAATTGAAAAATTGAGGTTAAAAAAAATCTTGCCTAGTGGACGAATTATTTGCCATCATTACTTTTCCCTTTCCGTGCACTCATTACACACATTTGAAAGAAGGTGGAATTAGAATAATAAAAGAATGTAAAATGTTGTCCTCAGTTTGCTAGCAAATGAATTAGGGTTAAAGTGATGAATTTGTAAACTTCCTAAATAGTTGGCACCCATGTAATGTGTCGTGAAAATGTTGTCTGAGTGCAAAATAACCAAACATCGCCCATCTATGAAATTGATCATTGTACAATGTATGAGCGAGTTCGCTAACGCTGTACAGTTATATTTTGTCTCAATGATCTTTATTCTTGTGTTGCTCAAAAATAAGTTGACAAGAGAAGAAACTTTGTCTATTGTGTATTCTTCAGAGCAGCTTTTTTTTCACTTTTCTTTGTCATTAGTTTTTTCTTATTGTTTAATAAATTCATAAATAAGTGGAAAATGTGAGTTCACTTTAGTGATGTTAACTATATGTCTGTTCCGCATGCAGATCGGCACATAAATTTCATTATTGTATACACGTCGTGCAAGTCCATGACACACAAAGGATTAAGGATGCTTACCCCGAAGCATGGGGATGGCCCTCCAGCAAGTGATGGGTCCCTGACTGCAGTACTGTCCGAAGGACACCTCCATGAAGAACAGGGGCAGGCCGGCGAACGTCAACATGACCACGTAAGGGATCAAGAAAGCCCCTGAGAAGAGGATGACGAAATAATGTGATTTATATTTTAAAAGGCATAATTTACTATTTGCAGATGAAACAAAAACCCGAGCTGTAGTGCTTCAAAACAGTTCTGAAATGTGAGTTTTGGATAGAAGCAACTAATGTAACAATGTGAATCAGTATGATTAATGTTAAGTATTGTTAGATATACAAAATGCGAACAAAAGTTATAATAAAGAAAACAGTTTACAGTTATGGTTTATTGAGAAAATTAGTGATATCTCCATATATTTGAGACTTTATTGCATTTTTTTTAAATGATAGAATGTTTTGTGATACACCTGACCTTCATATATCATTATGTATACATCAAATGTGATATCTCGAGCATTTTTCAAATCACTGCTCCCGAAGGTAAACTGTACCTTTAAAAAAGTGCACCAATTATTACTTTCACTGCGTGAAGCTCGGTAGGGTGTCTGAAAATAATGTACTATTACTTTGTACATGAGTGATTTCTTGGTATCTCGCCAAAAGTTAAAAGCCCAGTTCTCATCTCCACCGACTATACCATCCCTTTAAAGTATATTAACCACACATGTTGGGAAACACGCATAGGTGTGGTGATAAAAAGCTCCTGGTGAACCAAAGACAATCTATACATTGTAGCCTACGGTAAACCAACATTATAAATACCAATGCAAGGTAAACCGAAGGCAAGTCCCTGATGAATAACAGGCAAGCACATAATAAAAAATGAAAAACAAATAAGCATAAAGTAATCCACGGCACATAATACACCTTGAGGTGAACTAAAGGCAAGCTTTAGGTAGATTGAGGAAAAGTGTACGGTAAACCAGGAATCGGGTTAGGGTAAACTAATGATAAACTTACGGTAAGCCTGAAAAAAAAGTAAAGTAAAACAGGGAGCTATACCTTGAATGCACGCTCATTCAACAATTTTTTTTCAAGGAAAACGGAAGAATTCCCATTCCTGTCTTACCTCCTCCATTTTCGTATGCCAGATAGGGAAAACGCCAGACATTTCCGAGACCGACGGCGTAGCCCACACAGGACAGGATGAAGTCCAGCTTATTCCCCCAGTTACCCCTCTCGGTGTTCTCATCCCCCTCAAACTCCTTAACCTCCACAGCTCCCTGTGAAAATGGGTACAAAATAGAGTAGAAGTGTCATCCTTTGATACAGCATTCATTAAATGACCGCGCTAGATATTAGAGGCATTATTTACCATTTGCGGTTGAAAAAAAAAACCCAGCTTTAGTGCTTCGAAATAGTTCCAAAATATGAGTTAGGGATAGAAAAAAAACAATGTAAAAATTGTTACACTATAATCAATGTAAAGTATTGTTAAATATACAAAATGTGCAAAATGGTTATAATAATAATGATGATAATTCACAACATTTATATAGCCCATTATCACATGAAATGTATCTACAAGCTTATAAGCGCTACGGGAAGAAAAAAATGAAATTATTTATAGAATAAACCATGTACATCTATAGTTTATTGAGAAAAACAGTAATATCTTTATATTTGAGGCTTTATTGCAAAATGTTCATAATATGGTAGGATGCTTTGTGATACAACTGACCCACTCATATGCATCAAATGTGATAACTCGAACATTTCTTACATCACTGCTCGCAATGGTAAACAATACATTTAAATGATTTAACAAAATTCTTGATAAAAGACAGGCCAATAATATTATGTATTCTCTATGACAGACATAACATCAATTCTAATGCCCCGGCCATAAGCATTGTTCTTATCAATTTCACAACTTACAGCTAATATTCGTTCCCACTTTATTTAGGTAAGGTTAAATGATGTGAAGTGGTGTTATGTTTTCACAAGAAAATTGTGCTGAGTGCAAATCTCATATGCAAAGTGGATGAAATTATGATATTTTCATAACTCTCCCGGTCTTTTATACAAATACGTATTCATTTCTTTTAACATTTTGATCAATAATTCATCAACTACAACCCTTCCCCTAAAGCCCAGTGTTGTTTTGTTATTAAACAAAATCTTGCTTAAAAAAGACAAAATTTGCTTATTAATTTTACGCACAAACGCACACACACACACACACACCCACTAGTAATTAAATTGTAGCAACGCCACTATTCACTTCCAAGGTCCTACACACAACCTCATTAATACATGCCAAATTTGATGAATATCTATAATTCTCTTTGTATTTATTGCCCACTCTACTCAATGAAATTCAAACTTGGTGGGATTTTACGTTAATACTGAACAAAGCCATCGAGGCAGCACATCTCATTTCTGAAATGACAATTAATGTTTAATGATAACATTTCCTTGTGAGAACCAAGGCTGCATTTCTTAAATTCATTGCCATAACTGTTGGTGTTTGTGAGAGTTCACCCCCCCCCCCCTCCTCCCCATTTCTTTTCATGTTGTAAATCTCTTTAATGTAAGGATTATAGTTTTTAGTTCCATGCCATTGCAGGAAGTAGTTTAAGGAGACATCGACACATGAATGATAAAATATATAGCATGCGTGTGGAAAACTCTTTGGATATTATTTTCAAATGTTTAAAACTTTTTTTCTGATTCCTTCTCACCTTCTCTCTTGTGGCCCTGAAGAAAGTGTTTTTGATATTTGTTTGAATGTATGTAAGTATTTATGTAAGGGTGTGTTTGTTTGATTGTGCATTTGTTTTACCCATCCAAGCCCTGCATGATAATTATTATGACTGGTTATCGGACACTTCTACAGGACACTTCTACAGTAGCCAAACATTATCATATCCAATAATTCATTTATTTTCATTTTCAATAAAATGCAAAAGCAGCAAAACATTTTCATGTTGTTAATACTTTTTCATAATCAATACAACAGTGTTATAAAGGAAGTATTATTATTTACCGTGACTTGTATGACTGTGCTGAAACCAAATGGTTTGAAATGGATGGAAATTCTGAAACACAGGTCTTTTTTACATAGTACACATTTGCAGTTTCCTCGCGAACAATAACTGATAACTGAGCTAACAGAAACTCAAGAAAAGAATATAAAAAGGAAAAAAAGGAAAATATATATGAATGTAAATATATATATATATATACTTTAAAAGAGAGAGAGGGGAGAGAGGGGAGGGTATTATATCACATGTTTTTTAGATAGTAAATAACATGACTGAGGCGTTTTGTCTATTGTTCTCCTGGTGGTGCAAGTGAACTCTAAGCACTCTAAGCCCCATGGAAAGAGTGTATCGAACATACAATGTATTGTATTTTTGTCGTGTTGTATTCTATTGTATTTTATTCTATTGTATTTTATTCTATAGCATTGGCTGTTTACATCACTGTGAAAATTCTTGGAGGCCCGATTTATGAAAACTTTTTTTTTTCGTTTAACTAATTCTTGTCTATGCTTATCTTGGCTATTGTAATTGCAGGAGTGCTGTTAAAGCATGCTGTATGAGAATCTGTACAATGTGTGAGACATCTTTTATTCTTCGCCAATTCTTCATGCTGTTGAGGAAAGAACAGGCATGGCAGGTTGACGAAGAGATCGGACACCTCAAAAAGTGATGGCCCCCGCGTCGATTGTGTTTTGTATTCTGCTCAAAAGAAATTCCGACAACTAGGGAATTTGGAACAGCTTGCTGAGATTAAGTACGTGTAGTATCATATAAATACATACACGCATTTTTCCTCCTATACATGTATGAAAATAACTGAATCGACTCCGACATGTCAGACAGGCTTCTTTCCATTTTGTGTGTGTTTTTATGCGTGTCATGGATTTAAAAAAATGAAATGACAAAATTAATACTCATGAGGTTTTCTTCTTCATGGGATTGAAAGCGACGTACGGTCTGGATAAATTTGTACAAAATAATGAGTGTTTTCATTCTTCGAAGAGCGCTTTGTAACAAGAAAAAAAAAGTGCCCTATATCGATACGTTATGTTGTGTTAAGTTATGTTACGACATATTATGACATGTTGGAGCATTAAAATATCTCAGCATCAAAATAGACTCAAAATTCAACTGACTTGAATAACTATGTTAATGACTCCACAATCTTTCCACTTCTCATTAGAAGTGGGGTTACCACCAACCCTAAACTTGTTTTTTCTGT
This sequence comes from Diadema antillarum, assembly GCF_040938485.1. NCBI lineage: Eukaryota > Metazoa > Echinodermata > Echinoidea > Diadematoida > Diadematidae > Diadema > Diadema antillarum. Next base: position 30,053 of record NW_027272166.1, on the reverse strand, counting down.
CTTGTCTGCACTGTAGTGAAAAAAATAAAAACAAAAAACAAAAGACCCAATAATTAGATCATTAATCAGATGAGAGAACACATGCATTATCAGTATGAAGACTACAATCGACATAACCTAGGGCCTTGAAGTAAAGTACCAGCTATCGACATGCTAGCTGGGTGAGCTAGACGTAACGATACGATGTAAATGTAAATATCATTTAATATCAAGACTCATGACGATACAGGTAACCAGCAAGAATATTAATTGGTGTCCTTTGACGAAACCTAAAATCCTGTTTCAATGTGCCACAACCTACAAGAAACAAACAACCCTTCGAAGCAGTCTACGCTGATTCTCTTTACAAAATGTTTCACGTCAAAGCCGATCGATAGCTACATGTACAATGTAGCCTACGATACCAACATAGGATCGACTCGTATAAGAATAATTGCAGCAAATTTACAGACAATATTGAATCTTCATTTTTGGTAGCTGAAATCTAAAATTTGATATTGAAATCAGCGACTTTCTTCTGGGCAGGTGGTGATTTTTGTTGTTGTTGTTGTTGTTGTTTCTTGTGTTCTGTATCACTCTGGTACAGTCACAATAAAAGTGGTTATACTAAAAGCAGACCCGTATACAATCTTACACTGTCGTTATTCATCCTGAAGTGAGTATTATGTAGATGACTCAGGATGGCTGATGGGCGTGTTCAATAAACGTGTGTCTGTGCAAAGTTTGTGTGGGTCCCCAACAACCGAAAGTACCTTCGCTCAAAAGATCGCCTTTGTTAACAATTTGCGTGCAACCTCTTTGGAGCGACATAGATTATCTGCACACAAACAAGCCTATATACATACCCCCTTTGGGTTCTTGCTTTTCATCAAGCAAGTACAATAGATCAACCACAAAAGAAAGAGACAAGTATAGAGAGAGGGAGAGGGGAGAGAGATAGGAAAGCTCTGCAAGGAATGAAAAAAAAATATAAAAAGCAAAGCTATAGTGGGAAAAACAGTCGGATATGTGGACTCGGAACATTGAAAATAAAAAGACCAATGAATATCTCTTATCCTTGCGAGCAAACAACCAGTCGGGGGTCTGTGTTGTCAGCCAGCCAAGCTCTTTTATCTACCTTTTATGTCAGTTTTACAACGAAATAGTTAGTTTAAGCAATTTATGATGCTTGTGCGACTAAGTTATTGGATGAAAGTTCACAAATTCTAGGCCTAAGGAATGCACGCTGGTTTTACAATTTCGGGAGATATCCTTTGAACCTCATCACAGTAAACTGAGAGACTTCATAACTGTAATGTTTACCCATGACGTTTCGACAAATAAGTGGGTGGGTGGTCTAGTACTTTATCATTGTTCATCATTATGTTGTCGATGATATCTATGACTACATGTATACGATCAATGAGGTTGATATTCCAACCCATGAGGTTAGGAAACTCATTTCTACGGAATTGTTGTTTATCATGTTACTGCTGCCAATATTTCCTTTTTTTTGGGACAGAGAGCAAAATTGTATACATATATATTTCAATAGTTTTTTATATATTACAACGAATACTTAGTGGGTTTCTTAAGTCACCAAATGATTCTTAGGTCAGAGTTGTGGATAAGGTATAGGCTTGCATAATGATAAATGCTTAGTGACTGTCGAAAAAAGAAAGAAAAAAATACTTTCTAAAACTGTTGATAGGTCAATGTTGAAACAATGTGTCAAACTAATTTTCTCCTAGTGTATATATCTCAAAAAGTTTCATGTACAATCAGATAATTATGTGATAATCATGTGAGTGGTAAACAAAAGGAATAGAGAAGAGTAGAGAAGGGTGAATCGAAACGAAAGGAATAGAAAGAAAGAGTCTAGACCACAAGAGCAAGAACTGGAAACTTGACTGATGTGACAACAGCATTTTCCAGAATCTCGTGTAAAGGTATAATGAAAACAGACTTGTAAAAGGGGCTTGTATTACTTTTGAAATGTCTGGAAAGGTACCTTATTTCGAGTGACATGAAATAGGGCTGGAAACATGCTTAGAAATGAGCAGATTTAAAGAATGCATCAGATACTGTTTGCATTCTTCAGGTGTTTTCTCCTGTTTCATTTAGCTCAACCCTAAGGTCCATGCTTACTTAAGGCTGCGTTCACATAGAAGTATTCGCTATTCGCTATTCGCTATTCTATATTCGGGCACCGAATACACCATCACCCGCACCGTCAACTCACCATCCCATGCAGTGAGGATTTCTTCCTCCTACATCCCAGCAAACCTTATTAACAATTTCTAAACTGCATCAGAATGTCAGTCTACATGCTTATTTTTGCTAAAGGGCAAATCCAGACCAAAAGTGTCATTATTTCGTAAACGAGAGACGGTATACGCTGCAAGAAAATCGAACAAGCTCGATTCCCACTTTGCTATACTATTCGCAGCTATTCGGTACTTTCGAATAGTGCCCTCTCATGTGAACCGGTGTGAGGAAATCCTATCGTTCGATTCAAGCTATTCGCGTGCCCTCGAAAAACGAGCCCGTATACCCGAATAGTATATTTCTATGTGAACGCAGCCTAACGCAAGAATGTGAAGCTTATTGTCACGCTGCAACCAACGAACATAAAAGAATGGAGGTGGGAATGAGGAGCATTGTAAAAAGAACAGGCGAAGAAAACAAAATGTATGGCAAGAAGAGTTAAAATAATAGCGTCGTTGTTCAGACCCGTTCCTGTGAAGGTCTGTTTTGCATTCTCAATTTGCGGAACATTGTACACTCCTCTCCAAAAAAAAAAAGAAATGATTTGCTGCTGCATACATCACTAAGAAAGAAGTCGTTACACCCAGATGAATTTACTGATACACAAAACATAAAGACTCGGAACACACTCCCACACGAACACACAAACACACACACACGCACACACACGCACACACACGCACACACACACACACACACTATTTTGATCATTGACTATAAATCAGATGGCAATCCATCCAGAGATCACGATAAGAAACGATGTCTCCCCTGATCACAGACGAAAAATGAATTCAAGAACAACTTACTCTTTATAAATACGAAAAATATGGAACCGTTTTTAGAAAGAGTTCCTTAGGTATGTCCCCCCACCAACTTGCACAAAATAAACAAACTAGTAGATCTATTCCCCCTTACAGATAATAAACTTAATAAAGGTTATGGGAAGTCTTCCCACAAATGGCATAACCTTTATTTAGTCCATTATTAGTAAAAAAAAAAATAAAAAATAAAAATAGCAATCTATCCGTTTTGCGCAAACTAGACATGGGGGGGGGGGACATAAGGAACACTTTCCCTGGACTGTTTCGTGTAGATATATTTCTCGTTTCATTTCAGAACTGCTGCCTCCTTGTATACGCACCAATTACATACACACATTCAAAAAATGACATACCCTATTTTTCTCTCGTGCGTGGGTTTATGTGTCGTTGATAATCACGCCCATGTCTTAGTCATAACGTTTTGAAAAGTTTGCTAACGAATCGAATGCGCTTTGTCAACTTTCAGCTACATGTCACTTTCGCCTTCTATCTCTTAACTAAACACATATCTTGCCATTTTTAATTTGCACTGTCAAAGACGGGAAAGTCCTCCTCCGTTTTTCCACAATATTATATGCTCGTCTACAAAAATAATCAATTGCAACGAGGCTGATCTCGAGATCGATGAGCCGAATGTGATACGTGGCTGCATTCGAAGTGACTACCATTAACTTAGAAAGGGAGGAAAAGACCTGTTCACAGAGAAGTTGATTTTCCTCACCTCATCCTGTGGTCGTCCCATTTTGCTGTACTTTACTGGCCTTCCTCGATTTCAAAATGTCACCACAAAGTTTTTAACAGGAACTGCGGCAATATCTGAGCTGTTTTTTCGATTCAAAGTTGCATAATCTAGAGCGCGCAGACGTTCAAACTCCGGCGTGTCACCGTACCACTCACTGAACACTTCTGCGCCACAAACTCACAAAGACCGTATTTGGCCCGACTTGCCCGCAGTCAATACGCGTCTACGCATATGCAGAAGTTTTCACCGAAATTACTGGGCGCGGTCAAAAGAACAGACGAGCACTGGTGGCGACACAGCCATTCATTGTATACACGCTCTGTGTCACTGGCAGAGTATTCACCAATCAAAATTGTTGAACTCTTTTGAGTGCACACCGTATGAAAAGGTATGTGGTACATCCACAGGTGGGGTGAAACGGGTTCAAAAACGACGAAATAGGGCGTTCATTGAGTGTTGTCGTCGAACTCGATGTACTGGATCGTCATCGTTGCCTATCAATACGAAAATATGCGTGACTAAATTACGCTTTGTGTTGACCTTTAAAATGCTACAATAGACCAGTTTCAAGTGGTGCATTTTTTGATAAAACGTGGCCATTCCTTTGCTGCTGTTGCCTTTGGGTCGTGCACTCCTTTCAATATGTCATGACTTTTGTTTGACTGCATTGTCTTTACCATTTCTATGATTAGAATTCTATTGAAAAGTACCGATTTTGGGCATGTGTCATTCCAGTGAGCAGCTTAGGCGAACATTAGTGTACACTGCAATGTTTGTAACGTGAAACGATAACTTGCATAAGACTATCAAGGTGATGCGTACACATTCTGAATGATTTTATCTCAAATCCCAGGCCGTAAGAATTCTTAAAGTGTTTCGTCCTCTTTGGCCGCGTCAAAACCACTCATGTTGTCTCTTGAAAAGTACTACGCTTTAGCACCGCAACCATCATTATGAACATGATAAAAGTGACGAATAATACAATTATAATGTTTACCGATTGACTGCAGTCAGTCAGGGCAAGTTAGTGGGTGTGTTATCTATTTGTTATTTTATTCATTTTATTTCAAACGTTGAGGATCCGTGCTTCTTAATGTTTAGCCAAGCAAAATCGGTGTGTATTCATCATGGTCTAACGGATGGTATGCAAACATGAATTCTCTACTATCTCAAGCTTATCATGTAGTTTGCTGTGTCTGTGTTTTGTCATCACCTTTTTTTTTTTTGGTGCTACTATCCATGACAAATAATTTCATACATCAGTAAGTTGGAAACTGCATACCAAATATCAGCGATCATACATGTACTTTGAACATGTTGAACGCTCGACGAATTAAAAAAAAAAAGATACAAACTACTAATAAACAAAATGTGACGACGCCTCCTATCGCTTGGATGTAAAATGTTTCACTTTATTCGGAGAGGAAAAAAAAAGAATCCTTTGTCACAATAAATCAAGAAGAATAAAGATGAATATCATGATTGTGTATTACACGTCGAGCATTGAATGGCTGGTAAGTTTGGAGTGATCATTGGGCGTCTTCTCCAACAAAACCTCTGGGGCAGTTCTTCCAGTTGCGTTTGGGAATGGACAGTACGTGAGAGGCTCAAAGGAGTGACCCAATTCTGAGTGACCACGTACCCCTCAATAAGCGGCTGTATACCCCTATTGTCTGTGTCCAAGGCTGCAAACAAATCCGTGTGGCATGAATATACTTGCCATTTCTTGGATCCCCTATTGTCCAGTCGGGCAGGGCTGAATGGATGTGTTGGTCATCCGTTGGAATCCTGAGTCACTACAATAGCCCGCCGCCGCGCATTCCCACCCTTTCTTCTGCATGTAACCTTCTTGGAAACTTTATCCGTACTTTATGCATCCATACACATGCAGCGAGGGAGGGAGGGAGCTGTGGTTGGGTAATCATGTACTAGTTTCATAAACACACAATTTAAGTCTGTAATCATGTGGACATACCATGAGTTGCTGCTGTTCAGTGTTGAAAGTAACTCAAGTAGCAGCAGCAGCAGTAGTAGTAGTAGCGATAATGTATGTATACAGGGGCGGATCTTTTTATTTCTATTGTTTTAACCAGAAATAAAGGGGGCAATCTCGGTGCGTCCAGCCTGGATCCGCCACTGGTATTTATGTGTGTGTATGTATGTATGTACTGTACAGTAATAGTGGTCGAGGTAGTAGAAGCAGCAGCAGCAGCAGCAGTAGGGTGTATAGCATAAGTTATTGTAACGTAGAAGTATGATAGTTGTAAAGGAATGTCAATTTCTATCGTCGTTGTGTATATAGCAGTGGCAGTAGAATCATTATTTAGATCTACTGAAGTTGCAGTTGTTGGAGAAGAAATTTAAAAAAAACTTACAGGATTTGTAAAAGGGGTAAAAGGAGTAGGGGTGATTAGGACTCAAATCTGTTATTTACAGAGGAGCAATATGGTTTTAGGAAAGGAAGAAGCTGTGGTGCACAGTTATTATCTGTATCAGAAACATGGACAAAAGTATTAGACAATGGTGGAAACGTCGATTGCATATACACATTTAGATTATAGTAAGGCGTTTGACAGTGTACCTCACGAACGACTGATTAGGAAAGTAGAAACGTACGGGATCACTGGGAATCTTTTGAAGTGGATTAAGTCTTTTTTAAGTGAAAGATCACAACGAGTGGTGGTCAATGGTGTTTCATCTTCACAAACTGCAGTATCTAGTGGAGTCCCACAAGGTAGTGTTTTGGGGCCGATTTTGTTTCTGTTATATGTAAACGACCTTCCTGATGTGTTGTTAAGTGGCAGATGTGAAGTTAAGCTCTTTGCTGATGACACCAAGTTGTATTCACAGATGTATGATAATGATGATGTACTGAATCTGCAAGCTGAACTAATTAGAGTGATGGAATGGTCAAAAAAGTGGCAGCTTCCTTTTAACCAGGAAAAGTGTAAAGTTATCCATTATGGAAGGAATAACCCATGTGTCAATTATACAATGGATGAAACAAACCCGCCCATTCCAGTAGCGACATATGTAAAAGATCTTGGAGTAAATTATGACAAGAAGTTAGATTTTACTCATCATGTGGACACAATTTGTACTGCAGCGAATCGTAGGATTGGAATTATCAATCGTACATTTTCTACTTTCAATGAGAAAGGATTTATTCAACTGTACAAGTCTATTGTTAGACCGACATTAGAATATTGTTCATCAGTGTGGCATCCTCATTGGAAGAATAATGTTGTAAAAGTAGAGAATGTACAGCGTCGAGCTACCAGAATGATACGTCCACTCAGACCTTCGAGTTATGGAGCAAGACTTAAACATTTGAAATTGCCTTCATTGGCATATAGACGGCATAGAACCGATATGATACAGATCTTTAAGATTGTGAATGAGATTAATGATATGAAGTCCTCAGATTTTTTTTGAGTTCTCAGTTGGAGGAAGGACGAGTGGTCATAAGTTTAAGATGCTGAAGAAACATGTAAAGTCCAAAGTGAGACAGTGCTCTTTTTCTCAAGGAGTTATTAGTGAGTGGAATAAGTTGCCATCATTGTAGTCGACAGCCCATCCGTGAATCGTTTCAAGTCCAACCTAGAGAGGTTCTGGAGTCAAGACAAGAACAATACAACCCCGACGGGATATTTTTTTTTTTGTCCATGTTATACTGCACAGCGCCTAACTAAAAGTTATTAATGTCATGTAATGACGACACCGAGGGGCAAATAAGTTAAGTATAACTTTACGCCCACATCCAAGGTATGATAATAGTTTAATATGCTAGTAGGGGATACTAGTAGCTAGTTATGCTTAATAGTAGCAGTCGTTGCTGTTGTCGAAGTTGTCATTGCTGCTGGTATCGTTGTAGACTTGGTATTGAAATAACGAGACAAGAGGAAATAAAGAAATTGAAACTTCATAAAAGCTGAAAGAAAACGAAGCGGAGGAAATGAAACTTTCTACGTTATTAGAATTCAGTTGTTGTTGTTGTTTTTTTGATAAAACATAATATGGATTTGTGTCTATATCAATTCAAAATAAACAGTCTCCAGTGGGAAGGTGATATTAGATGACAATGAACTCCAAAGGAGGAGGTAATGAAGTGTCAGGAGAGTTTTTAAGATAACCACTCACAGAAGTATGTTTTGTACAAATCAAACAAAACAAAGCAAACAATTTATTATAATGGTTGTTTTTCTTCTTCACAGTTAACGGTCACCAGCTTCTGTAGCATAATTTAGTATTACACAGTTTGTTCTTGCATCTCACGTCACTTGTGTCACAAATTCTTGAATGCTGAAAGTATGGATCGATTTTGCTTCATGTATTCGGACAAGGTATATTGATAATGGCCTCTTGACCCCTTGACCCTATGTTCCTTTGCATGACCCCTGACCCTCTCTGCCCTCTCCTCGGGGCATGTTATAGATCTCACAATGCGTTAGCCTGTCAGTTCACCTACAACAGAGGCGTTATTATATTTTTTTTTCATGCATCGGAAAATTTGCAACAACAACAACAATAAAAATACATCGATTATCATGGCGGCATGCAGTGTGGGAACAGTGGAAGAACGCTGCAGCATCGTCAAGACCACTGAACCTGAATATAGAATGTCCTAGCTGTTAGCATTTACAACAGACGTGCATGTAACCCTGAACCGAACCCAGCAGCCTCTGCTACGTCATAACTATGATAATGATAACCGCCGCGATACCAGTGTGAGCAGCTTGATCGATGAGCCATGAAAGATGTATTGAATTGCCGTCAGTTCATTGAACAAACCTCGCCGAACAAAGACGGTTAGACCAAGTGGAAAGCTTATTTTGGTTATTATTCGTTATCATGCCGCAGTGACAAAAAAAAGACAAAAGAAAGCTGCTGTGAATAGCTGGAACTTTGTATGAAAATCGTATTGATGAGTTAAACACGCCCTGGAACATTCTTGCTAGATTTTAAAGGGAAATGAAACCCCATTTCTAACATTATGTTGATTGAGCAAATGAAGTAAATGCTTGTAGAAAAACTGAGGAAAATCGGACTCTGTTCGAAAATTATGAAATTGTTAAAGTTATTGTACTGCAATCACTTGATGAGAAATCAGCAACAATTTTGTGGTCTTACGGCAGGACAACAATAATAATGAAAACACAAAGAAAGCTCCACAACATTTCATGGAAAGTACCAGGTACTGATTCCCTCCAACTGATACATGGCGTATCATGTACAGTATGCTGAGGGCAATGTTATTCACCCTGCCGTCAGAAAGAGGTACTAGTGTACAAAGTGGTGTTTTTTTACATAATTTTGTTACAAAATGGAATTATTTGGAACTCTCTTCATATTTTCTTGATATCGTAGTTTACTATAGCCCATATCTGATGTGAGAAATTGTCTGTAGACTTCCTATATCCAGCGATGGCTCTACCGAAAGAGTTACTTTAAAATGCATAACTTTTGACCGGATTGTCCGATTTTCCTCAAACATCGCATGTGTTACTACCAAAATTTCTACGTTCTCTCAATTCACATATCCACAATCATATAATGTGTTTCATTCTCCTCTGAAGTATGGAAATCAGATGGAATGTATCGAGTGACGCCTAAAACTGCCGTCTTCATTAAACGCAGTGAATCGTAAGGATGAATGACTGCAAAACATTTCAAGAAAAATACGCAAATTGTTTGTTTGCTGTCTCAATGTTTACTGATGGTATCATATGTCTTTATTGTGGAAGCAGACGATTGTCGAAATAAATTAATGATATATTGTGATCTATATCTATTATATACCGATTCGTCTCTGTGGAGTGTGCTGACAAAACAACGTATCTTCACAAAATATTTGAGATATGTATGTATATATAATTATTCCGTTTTAATTGTTATGAAGTCTTATACCCTTGATGGTAAAAGAATGTTCAGCACATGTTCAGGGGCGACCAAAAACTGCCCTATGCAGGGATGACTCTTCAAATTCTCCATTATATTTGCCTAATGCATGATGTGGAATATGTCTCATTCTCTTGGTTCCTCCCCGTATGTAGAACTCCAACTTCCGAATGATTGTAACAACCTTCCTTCAACTCAGAGCTAAAGACCCATTATTATTCCAGTAACTTGGTAAATGATAATATGTTACATAATTATTTTTGTTGGAGTCGGACGCCTTGGTTCAACTTATATCATAATGACTTTATACAAGTAACATTTTCGTTGAATAAGATGAAAAAATGTTCCAATCTCTCTTGTAAAATACACATTATTGAAGATAATGGGAGTGATATACACACAATGTCATTCCATAATTATTATAATTTGCATAAAACAAAATGAAAAAGACTAACATGGACTCATGTGAAAGGTCATATGAACATAATATAGTTCCGTACCATCATTCACGTGGGAAAGTTTTGATTTATTTGTGTGTGTGTGTGTGTGTGTGTGTGTGTGTGTGTGTGTGTGTGTGTGTGCGTGTGTGAAGAACAGAAAGTGTGTATAATCTCTCTAATGCTTTATAATGATGAGATGATAAGGGACACGAGAACAATAGGACGTGTGAAATCAAACACTATTTTAACATTTTGTGTTATAGTCCAGGTAGGAAGAAATCTTATTGAGGACACTGTTAAAGGGGAAGAAAACCAAAAAAAACAAAGCTTCAAAAAAAGAGTAAATAACGACTACAAACAAAAGGAAAATACTACTGTAGTGCATATCATATAACAGTCAAAGTATCCATATGCATTTAATTTCTTGTTTCTTTTCGAAGGGGGATCAAAGAGAGAACCTTTGAAATAAAATGACAACTTTTGCGTTTTCGATGAACATACAAACATTATGAGGTAATACAACTACAGGTATAAACGTCCACACACACATGCACCTTACACCAATGATACACGAAAGACGTCCGGCATTATCCGCACACAATGACTTCTATAAACCTGCACCAGCACGCGTAATCAACACGTAAACCTGGTACGTTACACACACGCTTCATTTCCAACTTTTTCTCTTTCAAATCAAAATCAAAGTCAACAAAGTTTAAAAACAAAACAAACTAATGGAGTCCGATGTGGAACGCATACTCTGGAATTATTTGCAATATGGGTAATAAGAAAGAAAAAAGGAGTAAGGAGTTGAGAGCTGAGCTCTTGTCTTCTGAACTGTCAACTTGGACATTGGAACGATGATAATTTGGGGGAGGGGTGGTGAAGGAGAGCTTTAGTGGCCAATCGATGTACAAAGTGTCAGTCAAACTCCTCAAGACGGCACCACTTGGAAAAATGACTAATACCGCGAATCGCTGGATTCCACAAGACCCGGATGCTATAGGTGTATCAACCGAATATAGTGTACACAAGCCGCTGCAAATGGATGTTTTTGATACTTGGGAAGTTCAAGGGATTGTGTGTGTCCCGAGATTGCATCCGATAAGTGCAATGTTTTGGTTTCTTGTCGTCTTCTTGAAACGATTATCATTCTCGTCATATTATGTCCGGTTTATATACCGTCCATTGACCTCTATCAGAGTCTCTCGCAGGTGAACTGCATGCTGGTTTCGTTGACCTCGTTTCATTTCATTTCATTTTCAACAACAGAATAAATTGCAAGTGCTATTAGACATTTAATTTTGATTTGAATGAACAGAGTGATGTCAAATAAACATAATTTTATGGAGATTTGTCAATTTAATCCCGTTGCATGCTGGGCGACAAGTGAGGCAGTTAAAGCCTTATATCATACTATCGGCATCGTGTGGACATACTATGACAATGCCATGTCGTGATCATGGTCATGACAGAATGACGTACATGTGTACATCATTGCATTAATTCTAATCCTGAACATCATGGAGCTTCATCAGATTGTCTGATTTGGTGGTAAGGAGGGAGGGGGGAGGTGGAATCGTCGTTGACGATCGGCGGAGACGTGATCGTTTGGAGTCAGTTGTCGAGGTCAGAATCAGGCGAGCTGATGACAGCGCCCAGGATCGGACGTAAACCCGTTCTCGGAATTTAAACGGTAAGTCCAAACCCCATTTCATAAAAAGTTGGTAGATAGCAACTCTTGCTGAAATGATCTATAGTAACGACAAGAATCCAGCCTCCTGATTGGCTGTTGCCATCGGAAGTTGCCGTTCCAGCAAGAGCTGCCATCCTAACTTCCATGACTTCTTTTATGAAATGGGGTCTAGATGAATTGATTTAATTCTGTACCTCATTGAACGTCACCTAGATGAATACGAATTTACATCAATTCACGAGAGAGTGAACAAGTGTCTTGAGGAAAACCACGTTCAGCAAAGTAATAAGATGGTATGAAGCAGGGCAGCTATCTCTCGACAGCTTTTTTTGTTGTCATTGTCGTATTCATCGTCGTTATCATTGCCGTCATCAACATCATCACCACTGTCATCCTCTCTTCATCACTGCCATCACCGTTGTCCTCGTCGTTATTTTTACGAACACGGTTACCATTAGTCATTTGACTTCCGCGTTATCACCGCCAATACCTTCACATTATTACAGGACGGGCTTTATTCGATTGCTGTGATCTGGAAGCCAAAATCGACGTTGATTCACAGACGATGACAAACACGAAAGCAGCATTCGCCCCTCCCCCCCCCCCCCCCCATGTTTGCTGGTTAATGCTTCATGTTCCACCACATATGTTGGGAGAGCAGTCTCCCAACTCCCTGCCTGTATTATGTTCAGTAAAATCTGAGCTCTTTATCAGTTTGGCTGATGGCCAACTTGTTCAGATATCTTTGATTTACTGAGCAAATATGTTCGGCTCTGGCATTCCAGTTTACGACGTACCATGACATTTCCTCGGAAGAAGGTGCAGATGCAGCCACAACGAGGAAGGTGGGAAGGTCGAGCAAACACGGGCAGCAACACAATTTACTTTGTAATCAATTTGCTGATTAAAATTTCCTTTGACTCACCTTTGTTCTCCGGTAGCAAAAATTTGAAGAAACAGTCATTGTACTCTCAAAAAATTATATAAATGTGAATGATAATGTATATTTTGATAGGATGATAACTACAGAACCCTCCGCTAATTATCAACTTTGGCAATACAAAAAAAAAACATTTTTTTTTTGTTTAACGGCTAAAGTATTTCATATTACCCTCAACATGAGCGAATGTCAGACGGCTGAAAGGATATTAAAACATAATTAGACTTACATACAAATTCATATACATGCACATATGTACGGAATTCACAAATACACACACACACGCACGCGCGCGCACACACACACACACACACACACACATATATACAGGCATAAAATGTATACATATATGAATATTGATATTGTATTGTTGTACATGTGTATCTCTTGTATGTCTATCATGTCTATGTGTCTATATTATGCGTGTGCATTGTACATGTATAAGCGATGTAATGTGTGTGCATGCAAACAAAACAAATTTCCAGAAACGGACGATAATTTTCGAATTGAATTGAATATATATATATATATATATAGATAGATAGATAGATAGATAGATAGATAGATAGATACAGATATAGGTGTGTTATAATTATAACATGTAATAGCCCAGTTTTGTGAGAAACATTGAGATATCTATCCCCATCTGGGTTCAGTTTCATAAAACATGTTATCAGTAACAACTACCACATTTCTATGACAAAATCATTTGCTCTCAGCCAATCAGATGGAAGGATTTCACTAGCATATAACAACTATCGCAACTCGATATTGATGACAAATTTTAAGAAACGGGGCACTGATGTCAGCTCTATGCGATAGAACGCGTTACATCACCGGCGACTCCTGGAACAATGCTCACCTTTCTTTTTTACACAATCCACTATGGACTGGTTAGTCTACCCATATAGAGCTACTAGCTCCATGGTCTACCCAAGGAGTTATACTCCTAAGTCTGCCAATATATTCAGCAGTAATCAATTGTAATCCACCATGCACGGAAGGATAATGACCTGAAGCTCATCATACCCAAGACATTCATTGATGCATTCAAGTACTCATTCTTTCCAATTATGTCATGCTGGATTAATTGGATCTAGAACCGCCTACCTAGTCAAGTCGTGCATGCCACCACCCTGACAACATTCAAAGAGGCTATATTATACTTCCCTCTATTACCACTTTGCAGCCTTCTGATGGAGGATGTATTCCTATTTTACTCGCCCTCATCGCGCACGTTTTATTCTAAATAGAGATCATCTCCGTGACACCTCCCCACGGCACGTGTTGTATTACGTGTCGGGGGAATGCACCCTACCACCACTACTTATCAACATTCCTCCCCGCCCTTTCCAGCATTTCCGTATACGTACAATATTCTGTAAACTTATCCTTTAGTATGTATTGTGACGTAATTTACGTATTCAATTTCTGTGAAATATTTATAGATGTTTCCATTAGAAATGAAAAAATGAATGAATGGATGAGCAAACGAGCGAACGAACGGACGGACAGACAGACGGATTGATAAATGAATGAATGAATGAATGAATGAATGAATGAATGAATGAATGAATGAATGAATGAATGAATGAGAGGTTTATCCATTATAGCTTCTTGGAGCTGGAAGAGGGATAACCTCATCAAGACTCAAGACTCAAGATATGAAGGTGTCCGTTATAGTAAACAGTTTAGTCAGTCTCTATGGTGAGATGGGAGCACAGCTGTGTATCGAAAACAGTGGCGAAATATATATTATGATAATGTAGTCAATGTGAGAACCGTCACGTATTTCTTCGACACACGTTTATGTCCTGGTAATAAAAGTTGTACGTGCTTACCCATGTATACCTTTGACACTTTTTGAACTTATGTGAATATGAAAGCTTATCTAAACAATATGAGACAAAGATGTGACAGCTAAAGCTCAGTGGAACTTGAATTAATGGTAACTTCAGATAGAACGTTCTGGTTATCGTTCTGCCTAAACAATCAATTACCGCACGGGCAGATAAAAGGTAAAATGAGAAAATGACATAGTTATTAGACACAGAGTTGTTAAGCGCAACTGTCATGGACAGCACGTGAACGTTTACTTTGCCTTACAGTGCAATGAGATAACACTTTAAACATTACAGGGAGCTTGCTAACTTAAAACGCGAGTTGGATAACGTAAGTGGGTGATATCTATTTAGTTTTATCGTGTTTATGGTTGTTTTGTCATTTGAACCATGGATAAGCAGCGAGCTGGCTCGGATAGTTCTAATCCTTCCTTTACAAGGGCTAATTCAGCATTAGTCGAGAAGTAAAAAAAAAAAAAGACGTCGGGTAGCAATCAACCAATCAGGTTGTTTAATCAGCTGTTACCATGGAGAATGCAATCAAAGCATCTTAAAATGATGATAGACGTCGTCATGAAACAGGTCCCATCTTACCACGTCAACACCGCTGAAACTCTTGGTATGCAATATTCTCCTCGCGGAAATTTTTATTTGCGTGTCTTTGTGTTCGGTTTAGTCTCTTCAGTAAAGAAACCTCGCCATTGCGTACTGCAGAACAAAGGAGGAGTAATCACTTTTACTTACACGTAAAACACTGCGAACAAACAACTGCATCGTTCCCATGAAACACAGGCCGAAACAAACGCCAGAGCAGGGAGGTAAGCTATGAAGTTTCCATTTAGGGGCTGAAATAAATATTTCCCCCGGCGAAGCAAATGGGATATAGGAAATATGCTAGGAATTGTTCCTGCTATACTGGTCTTTTGCTCATACCTGTTGATGTGTTGTGCTACTTTTTAGTCGATTTAGGAACGCTTTTTCTTTAGTTATTGAGAATGTGTTTTTTTTTATTTACTTTGAAGGTTCACGCACGATCTTATGTACCAAATATTATTAATAGAGATCCATCAAACAAGTTTGCGCTTAGACGTTTTGACCATTAACTTGACTTGGAAACAAATTCTACGGAAATGCAACCCACCAAACGTCCTTTCTCGGGTACCGAAAGCTTGCTAATTAATAATTATATATAAATTAAAAAAAAATCTCGGAAATGTACTAGGCCATATTCATAAACTGATCATGACGTACATATCACAAATCACTTTCTTTGTCCTGCTGTAAATCAAGAGAAATAATGTAAGTGAAACAATGCAGTTAACAATATCTTCTACCACTCGATAGCAAGTTTAATTCCTCGACAGGAGCGAGGTAATATCATGAATACAACCTCTAGCAAACTCGCAAAAGCGCCCTCCTCGGATTGCGTGAGACATGCAGCTGCTTCAAAACTTTGCCGCAAGAGTGCGCTCTTCAAGTAATCTTCGTGGCTTACATTGCTCACCCATGTACAGTCACATAGACTGAAGAGATCACTGCCCACGGGACGGGTGCTTCTTCAAGAGTCTTTGATCGACGCTTCAACATAGAGACAGGGGAATGTGCAACTGCGTTTCATATTCAAGGCGATTTTTACAGTGTGTAGCAGAGGGGGAAAACACGGTTTAGAAGCTCTATGAAGAACATCGTACATGAAATTAAGAGATCAAAGTTTAACATTTGACATTTTGTTATTTTCACGAAGCGATGACATGTTAGTTGACCTGTTTTGCATGCAAATTACATAAAATGATGCATTTCACAAGTCTACCTATGTACTTTGATCATTTTTTTTAAATGCTATATAAATGCGTTCATAACTTAGAACCTTCTTACCTTCAGGTACACTTAAGACCGCAGTATGACTGCTGTATGACCGATCTGAAATAAACTAGCGTGTTTATTCTTAGGTTATTGTGATTTATTTCGGATCCAAAGTCGGTCAGTCGTGCCACCGAAAATCGTATTGTGAGCGGTGGCCTTTTGTAATAGTTAAACCTAATGATGTTCATGAACATTACACAAGGCAAGTACGTGTGCCGAGATTTCGCTCTGATTGTTATAAGTGTAGCCCAGTCATATCTTCTTTGCTTGAATGGAACAAGCTAGATGATTCAATCAGATCAGCTTCTTCCATAGGCCTATATTCTTTTAAAAAGATTTTTTAAACAAAGTTGTTATTTATTTTAAATCTACTCATCAATTTTTTTGGTGATATCTATTAATATTCCTGCACATAATAGCGACTTGATCGGTATTTCGGCATTCTGGTGAACTCATGTTGTGCCATGTTAACATATAATATGTTCTATGTTACTTTGCAATGTACAGTATATACCTTTTTGTTTTATCTTGTAAGTACGTTTTGATGTAGTTTGCATAACTATGTTTATCAGTATCACTCAGGGCTCCGATGGAAGACCATGACAAAAGATTAGAAATAATCTTTTTTTACAGTCAAAGTAAAAGAATGCTGTAGAGAAACACAATGGCACCTACTTAAACATGTTAAAAGCAAGCTTGCCGAGTGTAGCTACATATGAGCAACTTTGGCCATTTTGAAAAATGTGACCCAAGTTTGTTGAGTGAAAAAAAAGGCAAGTGCTGAGAACCTCGACTGCAACAACACAATTTATTCACCAGCGTCCTCCCATCTTTTTAGAAGACAATGCCTCAGAAATACAGAAAAATGGGCGCCCATCATTTGCATGCGATATGTGAAGAGATTGCAGTAATTTTGTTACGTACATATCTTGTAATTTGTTGCATGACCAGTATGATTTTAGGCGTGCCTGAGCTTTTAGTGTGTGTGTGTGTGTGTGTGTGTGTGTGTGTGTGTGTGTGTGTGTGTGTGTGTGCGTGTGTGTGTGTGTGTGTGTGTGTGTGTGTGTGTGTGTGTGTGTGTGTGTGTGTGCGTGTGTGTGTGTGTGTGTGTGTGTGTCCTTTGGGGTGAGGGGAATAAGCAATTCTTTAAGGGCAAGGTTTGCGTCAACTCAATTTGTCACAAATTTCTGCATTTTATCAGAGTCCACGATCAGCTTACACTTTGACTACATTCTCCTCCTTCCACGCATCATTCCATGCTTCTACCTATCCACCCGGAGAGTCTCGTTCTTCAATCACACACGTTGCCTTAGCAACTGTCTGGAGTCTCGTTTCTGCACCATCAATATATGATATATCGTCACAAAAATAGAGAAAAAGACAGACTTCACTGATGAGAGAAAGAGTGATTTAATGGTTGACTTACAGTTTCTTATCTTTAACACAAAACAGGTTCATTCGTTGCATGCCTATTATACAGGCATCCTATACTCTACCAGGTTCGTAACGAAATTGTTTCTAACAAGTTACTGAACAGAAGTGATTTATAAACGGAATTTCTTCTCAAAGCAAAATCGTACATCGATGAAAGCAGGTGGGTTAAAGTAGGAAATCAGTACAAATGAAATGGATTTATGAGATTCACGAGAGTGTAAATATAATCATATTCGGCATTAACGTGCTACTAATATCTGATGCTTGTAATATGTAAATAGATCGAGGGAAGACGTCTCATCCAAACTGTTTGTGCAAACTTGAAATATCCACGGAATCATTGTCTCAAACATTCATCAGGGTTTCGTTTTCTTTGTGTAAGGAACATGAGAAAAATAATAGGCAAGATAAGTATTTTCTGTTGGTATTCTTCATTTTTTTCCGGGGGGGGGGGGGGGATGGTGACATTAGGAAAATGCCTATTCGCAAAACATAACATTTACAATAATAATCAACACGATGGTTATGTGATTTGGTCTGCAGAAACCACGACGTTGAGTTACTGACAGTCACCGCTTTTGATCTTAACTTGTGTGATCACGTGTTTGTTTGTTTTTTGTTTTGTTTTGTTTTTATATCTAAGGGACTAACTTCTTTTGCAAGACCCTCCCGAACAGTCACTGTATGAAATGAAGTAACGACATCTGATACATACCTACACGATCTGGTTTTCTAGGCCTCATGAAAGATTTCCACCAGCTATGGAAACCAATACCGTTCTAGAAATTATTACAAAAAGCGGCATTTTCCCTAACTTTTGTTGTTGTTATAATGATTCAGGTACAGACTGATATACAGTTATGATTAAGCCTTTAATAGGCACCTGTTTATAGTATGCGTACATATACATCATACGATGGAAGACAAAAAAAGTCCTGTAAAGATATAGTGATTACGTGAAAAGATAGAGAGATAAAAAGAAAAAAAGAGGAAGAGAGAGAGGAGGGAGGGACTGAGGGAGAAGAGACCAAATTGTCAAAGTAGAGTAACTTTCATCAGGCTCGTGTGGTCCAGGTGTGCAGTCATGGCTCGTTTAAACGGGAATCAAATCAACCTCGAGAAGATCATCGAC
Organism: Diadema antillarum; assembly: GCF_040938485.1. Classification (NCBI taxonomy): domain Eukaryota; kingdom Metazoa; phylum Echinodermata; class Echinoidea; order Diadematoida; family Diadematidae; genus Diadema; species Diadema antillarum. The sequence goes on along the minus strand of NW_027272166.1, from coordinate 10,999 downwards.
CTCACGACGAGGACGACGTCCACGGTCCTCATCATCATCGTGATCGTCCTGTCCGTGTCCATGTCCGTGCCCGTGCCCGTGCCCGTGCCCGTGTCCGTGTCCGTGTCCGTGTCCGTGTCCGTTCCCGTTCCCGTGCCCGTTCCCGTGTCCGTGGTCTTCGTCCTCGATTGGTACGAGAATTTCAAAGCGATGTGGCTGGGGTCTCCGTGGATCATCGTAAGCTGTATAATTTTACGTTGATGCACAAAGAGAATAATTATACAAGAAGATAGCTATTTAAAGCCATAATGCAAACTGCGACAACAGAGGGCGTTAATTAAGTCATTTCCTCAGAGCCGTAATATAGAACGGCTCCGCCTTTCCTTTCCTAATGAATATCGGCAGTCACCGTGATGTCGATAGAAATGAGTTGTTTTTAATAGCCTAAATACAGGCATTGCATAGTAAACATTATGAATAAGTGTTTGGTACTACAAAACTTGAAAATGGCATACAACACACACATACTGAAGCTTTTCGACATGCACTATGTCGAAAAGCTTCAGTATGTGTGTGTTGTATGCCATTTTCAAGTAAACATTATAATTGAAGACCTGAATATCAGAACGACCCAAGTCCAATTTTTGGTCAAATTTAGTTTGACATGGGAAATTTTAGCTTATGCATAGACTCATCTTGTGTATAAATGATAAATCCTAATTACCCCCGGAAGTGCCTGAAATGAATGAGTTAAATCTTATATTAATGTAAGAAAGAAGAACTTGGGTCGTTCTTACATTCATATTATAGCGCCCTCTCTCATCCTTCTCTCATCTCTATCGCAGAATATCATGAATACGAATCAAAGAACGACCCAAGTCCACCACACAAAATGGCCTCTCCACAATTAATGTAAATGTTAATTGTCATAATAATATAATGTTCTTATTTGTATATACAATGTTGCCTTCCCATCACAGTTAAATAGAATATTATTGGACAAATAAAAAAGACATGAAGTTTTTTTTAGTTTAATCGAAATGGTCTTCCATGGACTTGGGTCGTTCTTATATTCATATAGGCCTCCTACTCAATTACATAAATAATTGAGGCAGTTTATATGTTAAGTTTGTGTATGATTAAGATCTCTGTTATTTCATTTCTCACAACAGTGGGTAAACAAGTAAGAAATGCTGATGTTATGTGATATACCTCTCCAAAGTTAAATCCATTAAAAATAGCTCAGGTTGAACAGATATTGATGAAAGAACTTTCGTTGAAATAAAATATATAAAGTAAGAAAGTGTCATGTACCTTTTTAAATTTTGCATATTTTCTTTGTTACCAACAGGGACATCATGTCATTTAATACCATCGTATACCATCTAATATATGCAAATGAAATGGGGTGTGATGCGAGCTCCCTGCATTCTAGGCTAGAATAATATCATTCACTTCTGTTATGTGCATAATCCAGTCTGTGGAAGTGCGTGCTTGCCAGTATATGAACATTTCTTTGTTTATTGGTGCTAAAGAGATAGCGATTACAATCTATGTGTTGTATTGATATATTTCTCGATTTGAATGCAATTCCATTTCAGATATAGGCCTAATATGTAAATGTTTTATTATCAACCCATCAGGGTTTGTTATCGGTTTGTTCGTTTGTTTGTAAAATATGTTCGTTTGCTTTTTGGATCTCTACTCTGAGGGAATATATGACACGTACCTCCGGGACTCTTTAGATTATAAGTTCGTTTGTATTCATTAGTTCTTCAGATTGTAATGATAATCATTTTGTAACAAATACCATACTTTATCCCGAATGTGTGTTAGTGTGTCTATGTTCTAGAAACCATAGTACTGACGTATGATACTGATTATATACGCAGGACTACACGAAATTATGCCTACTTTGCACAATGGACTAATCTAGCTACCTCTTGCTGACCAAAGTAACTTAGAAGTCTCCATTCCTTCATACTCAATTTCTTTCTTAGTAACTACAGAGTATCAATTAGTATTGCAACAAATTTGAGTTTAACCCATATCTTTCTTGCACATTTCAGGAGTTAAATTGGTGATAATTATTCTTGTGTAATATCTTTTCCAATCTGGACGAATTTTTTTTTCATTTCATCCTATGCTATTCATTCTATTCATTCTATTCTATTCTGTTCTATTCTATTCTATTCTATTCTATTCTACTCTATTCTATTCTATTCTATTCTATTCTTTTTTATTCTATTCCATTCTACTCTATTCGCTTGACTCCAATCTATTTATTCGAGTTAACATTACGTTGATGCGGAGTTCTGTTTTAATGTATTTTCATATTTTGGATGTGTGTCTAGAGGTTCGACAATATGGCTGCAATTCACTACATGTATAGAAATTCAAACTTACACAAGATGGCGTGCGAGTCACGGCTGAACCAGAAATTCCGCTCCTCCAGAAACGTCAGAAGCTCTCCGTAATGCTGTTCTAACGCGCCTAGTGTCGGGCGGCCACCAATGATAGCACGGCCGTAGAATTCTCGTGGCTCTGAAACTCGGATCAGATGAATGTCAGACTTCTGTGAATGACAGAATGAAAAAAGTGGGATTTTATTAGATTATGATCTTAGCGAAACGCGGATTTGAATATCCTGAAAACATTCAAAATCAAAATAAGAGAAAATGGTGATAATGCTGTTTATATGATTCTATCTGGTTCTGTTTTCTTTTACAGCATTTGCGACGGCTAGATTTTCTCTGATTTCTCTGATTTCTCTGTCCAATTGGAGGACGTGTACCCCATTTTATTATGATAAAAACGATTTAAGAGCGATGATGGTCATTCGATTGCTTTGTCTTCACTAAATATTCAAAAAAGGGGCCCGAACTTTGCATAAAGAACAACTAATGACTACAAAACCTGCATTCAATATGCAAGTTACTAACATTATGTGACATGGACACACAATTTCATCGCTACACAACTCTCCACACATATGCACAACACTGAGCACCCCCCCCCCTCCCCCAATTCGATGAGTGGCTATCCTCGTCAAGAATGTGACTACCGGCTAGCTGTGTCTCTGTCATATCTAGATTTATTGTGAGAGTGGGACTTTCAGTTAACCCTCCATGTACTGAATTCTGAAATGCCCATAGACTTAATACGCAGGCCACCAGGTTCCCGTACGGATAGGGTTAAAGGAGACCTCCGGATGATTTTTTTTTTCAATCTTTTACATTTGAACAACTATGATATTATCTATACTTATTTATTCATTTATTTATTTGTTTGTTTTGTTTCAGTAGGGTAGCTCTGTCAGTGGCTAAACACTGTTATTCTCATAGGCCCTACACATACAATAACGTACATCACGAAATACATACATTGTAGACACATTAAAAGAAAATAACATGATATACAATTAGGGTACACTTACAACATGGCCAGATAGTTGACTATTGCGGAGGTAGAAAAATAGATAATCAACTTCATATTTAACATTGCAATTCACTGAGAAGTGATATGTTGAGACATAACTGAGAAAAAATTGAAAAAAATATATAAGTGTCTAGGTTACAGCACATGTATATATTGCATAATCCATAATTCTTCATTTCACATCATATTACATAATTACAATCATACATTTATCAAAATGACATGAAATCTTCTTTCTCGGAAACAATCAACACACAAAAATATACAACATTTTAATGTTTCCAGGTTAGCGTGCCTGGTCAGTGACGGGGCATTAATCTGCACATTACTTGAATATGAGACCGTTCTGAAGCAAACAATTTTCACACAACAGTAGATATATAATGTACTCTTAAATGAATCCCACAAGGATTGGAACAATCATCCCTCAGCATTCCCACTGATTCCCACTGATCGGTTACTAGCCATCCCCTTTAAAGACAGGCTAGCTGAATAAACATAAATAACCTGCTTACAATACCATTCTTTCATTCATTATATAACAACAGAAATAATATATCATAATATGACAGAGAGAGAAAAAAATCCTGTTTCAACCTCAATCAGTATCATATCTGATGATATAGAGTACTGTTGATATTGAGTATGGTACTGAGTACGGAGTTTCAGAATTTTATGGTGATTGGGTTGAGGAATACAAAAGTTTTCAAATTCTGTGTTAGCAATGAACAAGGATGATGACACGGCAGCCTCACCATAAGAGGAAGCAGAATGGAATGAAAGAAGAAGGCGCGAATGCATTTCACACAGTTGAATTTGTTAAGCAAGCGGTATTGAAATGAAATTACACTGCTCCACTTCTGAAATTGTGTGGGGCTCCTATTCCATCAACACTGTTCAGTGTAATTTGTTTAAAAATTTTCAGAGCATAGATTTCCCTGCCCAAGAACCACAATAAAATCCACAAATATATAATTATATGGAGTTGTCAATATATTATGTACTAGGCCTGCATAATGCAAAATTGTGAAGATCGTCTGGAATACGCCTTTAAATAGTGGAAGAGAATACAATAAATGAGGTTACTGCATCATAACTCTTCAAACTTTGCTTGTGCTGTCACTATTCGGTAAAAAGAGCATAATGATAGAATTGTAAAGTCTTCCATAGCTTTTTTAATTCAAATTCATGTTTTAATGAAACTTCTATATCACTCTGTTCCATATAATTTTAGGCATGTTGAAATGTGGAACTGCACCTTAAAGGGTGTGTACAGTTCTGGTCGAGGTGAAGATTTAGCTTTTAACGTTTTGCGAGATATTCAGAAACCGCTCTATGAGATATCAAAGAGCATGCAGTTCTAAGGGGTATCAAAAGTTTATTCGATGAAAATCGGTTTTGAAATGGCTGAGATATCAAAAAAAAAAACAACTAAAGGTGAAACAAAGAGATCCTTATAAAGTTGTAGCATGTCGCCTTTTATTACTAGTACTTTTTTGGATATCTCAGCCATTTGAAAACCAATTTTCATCAAATAAACGTTGAATCCTTCTTAAGATTACATGCTCTTTCATATTTCATAAGAGGCTTTTCATTATCTCACTTAGGAATGTTCAAAACATGAATACCTACCTCAACCAGTACTGTACAGTCCCTTTACAGAAAGAAAATAAAGAGCGTGAGTATATTGGTTTTGTGAAGGATGTTGACTAACGCACATTTGACGGTGGTGGCGCTGTAGCCTGTGATTCCGAGGGAATGTAGAATAGCAGGCTGAAGAACTGTGGGCAGCATAAGAGGTCGTCCGACTCCTCCGGGCAAACCAAGGAGCGATGTCTGTTCTCTTTCACAGTCAGGATGATAGGGGTGGTTCGCTTGATGCCATTGTCTACAGGCACACACACACACACACACACACACACACACACACACACACACACACACACACACACACAAACAAAATAATGAGTAATAGTAAAAACAAAAACAACAACAACAAAAAACCTTATGATATTCAAAAGCACTGTCTAATATTACAAATATATAAAACTTGTATAAGGGCCCGTCCAATGCTCGAGACGTTTTTTTTTTTTCTGATGGTGGCCCATTCCAGCCACCATAATCAGCAAATGTCGCGGCCCGACAACGATGAAATTAAATTTGGTGGCCCGAAAAAAAAAATCAGATAAATAAAACAATTATTAAAACAGTACAATAAAACATGATAATTTTGTAAAAACTCCACGTATGTGTAAAGAGTTTTTTAAATGAAATTGTTTAATTAAACTTTAACATTACTATTAACCCTGATAGTCATGTATGAAAAGTATGGTAACGGACTTTGAACAATACGTATTGTAACTATAATTTTACAAGGTCTTCAAATTCGATATTCAATTGAGGCATAAACCTAATTTCCATGACACTACACCTAGGTCCCTATTCATAAAATCATTATATTCAATAATCATACAGGGGCGTTGATACATAGTTGAGAAGATAAAATTTGGCAGTGAAATTTGGCCAAGAGAAAAGAATGTTTACATTTGAAAACATAGTCGTGTGAACACATGAAATTTTTGATGTCGGGTCACCAAAAAAACACACCATTCATTTCTTCAAATCGGAGGCGCGACATTTACATATTGATAAGATTATAGTCTAGGGGTCCCTGGCCGTGGGATTTTTCTCTAATGTTGAGCCCTGAGACTCATATGTGACCCTGCACCACAAACCAACAAAAAGTCCCCCAAAACAGATTTTTAGTTAAGGGCAGATATTGAAAGAGGAGATTCTAAGCTTCAAAATGATGTATAACTCAATTCAGTTGGACTCTCCTAACCTATTTAAATATTGGAAAGAAAGCACACACTCTGGAAAGGTGTGAACTGAGAAAAGAGGCTCTGAAGTAAAGGGTCTATTCAAGTGCTTAATCTTTAGAAACCGTGCTGGCTGTGCAATGAATGGGACAAAAAAGAAAAACAGGATGTACACCACCGTAGCAACAACGAGGAATTATGAAAATGAGCATGCTTAATCAACATATTCTGTCCATAATAAATGCCAACTTTCAAGATGGTAGCATTATCTATTCAAAAGTTATTAGAGTTGAAATTGAAGGGTGTGTAAAGGATTTTAAAGAAAATTATAAAAAGAGGGTTGTGGAAAAACTGTTGAAAACACACTTTCCTGTTCGTTTTAAGACCCTAAACTTATGTATAATGTAGACGAAGAATAACTCTTTAAGAAAGTACTAAAAACTCAAGATTGACTTGGTTGACCTGTTTCATCCTTTTGAGGTTCTCAAGCAAAATCAAGGGATGCGACTTTGTATTCGTTTGGTGATGCGTGGTCACATATATCTATATGTTAATTACGGATATAAAAAAAAAGATACATCTTTCGTAGCTGTGGAAATTTTCACCTATTTCGCGCGATATTAAACTAGCGCGAAAAAAAAAGCACCAGAATTTTATGCGCGTTATGATGCAATATACTATTACATCTTTGATTCCGCAGAATTTGAAACACGCTAAAATAAGATTATCTTACCGGCCAAGCATTAATTTTATTTTCAGTGTATGCATAATTAATTATGTGTAAGAAATAACTAGTTAAACGTGTTAAAATGACTACCAATATATTTCATAAGAAATTTTGTCATTATATTGTCATTGAATAATTATAGTAATAATGTAATGCATAGTTGTTATAGCAGATAATATTTTCTCATCGTCATAGTCAAATTATGTGTATGAGATATTCGTCACATAACTGAGGTTGATGTAAGGCATGCACCAAATTTACCGATTACTAAACAGGCATAATCTATAAACAGGCATGTTCAATAAAATTCTTTTTTTTGTTGACATTGGTCCAAATTTGGCACGCAACATTTCGTCTGCACACAGACCTTTCCACTCATATCCACTAAATTCCAATCCTCAGTCTTTATTTTTTCTCCCTGTATTTGAAGCAGAGGTCTTAGATATTATTAATTCTCTTTCCCCCAAGAAGAGTGCAGGTCACGATGGATTTTCTAATCATCTCATAAAATGTATTATAAATGACATTCTTTCACCATTAGTCCACATTTTGAATTTGTCTTTACTTACTGGCATTGTGCCCGCTCAAATGAAAATTGTCAAAGTTTTACCAATCTATAAGAAGGGTAGAGAGGATAAGTTGGGAAATTATCGACCAATATCATTACTGTCTTCTTTTTCTAAAATACTTGAGAAGGTGGTTTATAATCGTTTACTTAAATTCTTAAATGAATGTGATATTTTAGCTGATAATCAATTCGGATTCCGGAAAAAACATGCAACCACTCATGCTATATTATTTGTAGAGAAAGTTGCGAAAGCTATAGACTCACAGTCGCATACAGTCGGCTTGTTTCTGGACTACTCCAAGGCCTTTGACACAATAGACCACGAACTACTTTTGTACAAATTAAATCATTACGGCATTCGTGGAAAGGCCTTGGAGTGGTTCAGAAGTTATCTTACCGAAAGAACTCAGTTTGTTACTGTGAATAACCACGACTCAGAAATAGGTTCTATTTGCTGTGGCGTTCCACAGGGCTCCCTCTTAGGTCCTCTTTTATTTATTCTTTATATTAATGACTTCCGCAACTCATCCTCTCTGCTGTCTTTTCTTCTGTTTGCGGATGACACAAGTCTTTTTTATTCTCACTCAGATCCTTATGTGTTGCTTGATTCTGTGAATAACGAACTGCAACTGGTATTTGAATGGATACAGGCGAATAGATTATCGCTCAATATAAACAAGACTAATTATATGGTTTTTAGTAATACAATAAAGTTTCTTCCAGGTTCAGTATTAGTAAATGGTTTGCAGTTAAATCAAATAGATTCAACAAAAATTTTAGGTATTTATATTGATAGTAATCTTTCTTGGAAGGTTCATGTTGATTATTTATGTAAGTTGTTGTGTAAAAACGTTGGAGTTATTCACAAATTGAAGTACCTCTTCCCCAAGCCAATATTGCATTCCCTCTATTCAACTCTATTCTTACCTTACTTAAATAACGGAATATTGGCCTGGGGTAATTGCTCTAAGACTAAAATCGATTCGTTATTTGTGATTCAGAAAAAGGCCTTGCGTATTTTAAATTGTGCACATTTTTTGGATCATACAGCTGAATTGTTTGTTTCCAGTAAATTACTAAAAGTTTCTGATTTGTATTTGTATCACGTTGGAATTTTTATGTATAAGTTGAGCATTGGCGATCTTCCTAGTTTATTTTCCTCAATGTTTGTTAAAAACAGTGAAATTCATAATTACCCTACAAGACAAAGTGGATCATATCACTTTTCCCCCGTTCGTACAGTTCTAGCCCTTAAGACAATTACTTCTACCGGTCCTTCTTTCTGGAATGAGTTAGATTCTGTTCGGCTGCAATCAAGTTCTCTAAGTTCCTTTAAGCAAAATCTAAAAGCCAATTTTTTAGAATCTTATGTATAGTTACTTACTGTGACCATTTTGATATATCCGTTCTTATTCTCAATGATGCCTCGCTCGGGTGTCTTCATTTGACTTCATTTGGCCACATTTCTTTGACCAATAGTACAATTTTATGGAGCATTGAATCCCTGAGTTTTACCTTGAACATCATAAACTATTTTGTACATTCTGTAGAGTTTATTATTATCTCGACATACCGATTTTCGCTTGTGTTTCGTTATCTTTCGTATAATTAGCATGTTGTACTAAACGCTTATACTGTTTCTTTAGAACCTACATCCTACAAGCATTGCTTTTTAGTAGGTTCCTCATATTTACACATCATTTTATTACATGTCCTTATACATTTGTGAAATTATGTCTAAAATTGAATGTTGTGTTATACATATTTTACTCCGAAATATGAAGCCTGAATATGGAATATGAAGCCTGAAATGGAATATGAAGCCTGAATATGGAATGTGGAATATGGAACTTGAATAAAAAATTTTTTTAAAAATGCGATTCCTCATCGCGTTCAAGTTGACTGTGATAAATAAGTTCGTGTTTGCTTGGTTGATACTAAATTAGAATATGAATGTACTTGAAAATCTTTGCTCCGTACAAAAACTTAACTAATAGAACAACGGGGAAAAAGCACTTAACAACAGCAACAACAAAGAACCCTGCTGATTGTACTATAAAGGCGAACGGGAAGTGAAAGTATATTGTGTGCATTTCTTTAGGACAGCAACGATGCATTGAACAAAAACAAAGTATTACAAGAACCATTACCGTGGAAGTAGTTGTTGAGGTCCATGTAAACACTCATTGTAGCGGATGATATGTTGCAGGTCGGCGCAACCTTGTAGACCCACGCGCCTGGTTCGACACGACGCTTGAAGAATCCATCACCATAATCCTCCAGCAAGGTGTACTCGGGACATGGAGATCCTAGTTAGGTCGGAGAGGTCAACATCCCAAACTTATTGATTAACAGGTTAATCAACAAACTAATTGGTTGATTGATCTTGTAGAGCAGTAGCAACACTGAAGAGGCTACCCTGGGTAAATAAGACCTCATTATTATTATCTATCAATTTAGTTTGATTCACAGAGTGTGATTTTTCGTCTCAACAAAAAAAAAAGGAAGGAGGTGAATAGGCCTGAAATGATAATCATGTAACTCTTTGAAATTGGATGTCCCTCCCCCTCCACCACCACCACCACTACCAACAAAGTGGTAGAAAATCCATCCCGTATAAATGAAAAATTGCCTCCGAGTAAAGGAGCTTTGGTATCAAGTTCACTTATAAGATTAGTCAGACGTGCGGAATATTCAAATTAATCTCAACGAACATGACAAGAAGGGATAATCAAATCAGCTGGAATCTTAGCTTTCTTACTACGCACATCTTATCCATGATACTCTCAACAGTAGCGAAGTTTTTCAAACTTTTCTAGGGGTATTCATGCAAACTTTCATTTCACCCCTCGATGGAAAGCGGAGTACGCTATACTTCAAATCTGTAAACAAGAAATGACACGGCAATCTATTAAACACTTCCTTTGGCTCATCCTACGCTTCCAAACTGCAGATTTGAGTAGAAAGGGTGGTTACAGTATAAATCTTGGAATATCATACCCCCAAAAATTAAACCCACATCAAACTTTTGGCTTGTTTTCCAATGTTGGACAGCTTTTTCACGTGAAAGACGAAAATCGGACGCTGTTTGCAGGTTAGGAGAGGGGTTTGATATGATAATTATGATGCTCATTCAGCAGGCTGTATTTGTAGAATGGATGCATTAATGTATAGATATTTGAAGGAGATGTCCCACACTCACGGGCACATTGACGGATACCGTTCGGTGGAGGCGTGGGTGTAGGAATGGGTGTGGTCACAGGTAGAGCGGCCGCTACTGAGATGACAGCCGTTACAATCAAAGGCACTAGCATGGTTGCAGTAGTAAGACACTCGGCTCTGCCCTTTCAAAACCTGTTAATAGCTGAAATTACATCGAATCGGAACTCAAATCGTCATCCAAGTACTAGATTTCGCATTAGATTTTAGTAGATCTTACCGTTACAACTAGATTTCCTGCTGGAATTT